>NW_027112549.1:147968-165912 GCF_000696795.3 Halyomorpha halys
GTGTGCTTTTAAAAATTCAAACACTCGTGTAATTTTAGCTTCCTCTTCTGCGAGAGCTTCGGATAAATTTGGGGTCAGTCCTATCCTGTTTATTGTTGGCAAATAGTGAGTACACTCTTCAAAAATATGTCTAATCGTAAGAATGGACTGACAATATTTGCACGTTGGAGGACGCAGTTTTCTGATCAGGTGAGAGTATGACTGAGTCGTGAGGAGAGTATGACCTATTCTCAAGCGGGCCAGAGCAACCTCCTCCCATTTGAAAAGTGTTATTCCTCGATATTGATATAATAATGTAAGGAAATTGTTTTGTTTTTTTAGTTCACCATCATATTATCATTTAAGATATCTATCTAATAATATGTAGTTCTTTATATTTATATAATTATAGCGATTTCTCAACACTATGTAGTGGATTATAACAGAAGATAAATAAATTTTGATCATATATTTAACTATATTTTTAATTTTATATTCAAAATAAAAAAATTTTAAAAATATATCTTTTTGTAAATTCATGTTGAAAAATTATTGCTTTAATATTAATAAAATATGTCTTAAAAAAGATAAAAACCCACTTTTTTAACCAAACGTGTTCACTTTTAGAAGCTAAGGTAGTGGTTGGTTTTCCTACAAATACTCACTTCCTTTTTCTCACCTCCATTAACCACCTTTCTCAGTGAATCCTATCTCCTCTGGCCCTTACGCACCAGTACTTACTCCTACAGCCGTTAAGAATAATGCACTTTGATATCAGTACGAAAGGAGTACCCGCTGAAAAGAGGTGAAAGATAAAGGAATGACAAAGAGATTAACAATTGAAAAATGATCTTGGTATATTGCTATATTTTTCATTTTATGAAAAATGAATCCCATCATTTTTCAATAAGCGTCATTGTTGTTTTTTTAAATATTATTTCGCTTTGATTCAAAAAATCTTTATCTTATTATAGTTATATTCATTATAAAGGTTCATTATTAATGTTTATAATATTTAATTTAACTATCTGTAAATAAAACACTATAATTAATAAGTCAGATTGTTGACAAAGCATGGTAATATTTAATTACTGCCAAAGATGTTATCAGATCCTTTATAGGGTATCTTAATTAAGGAGTTAGATTTTTTTCTTTTTATATTAAGATGTTGAGGTGAGAAATAAATTTCCTATAGAAAATATTCTATATAAATATTCTATATTTGGTTTTACTAAGTTTCAGGTACTAATATTCCTAATTGTGAAGTATATTCATTTCGTTTTCGAATTTTGTCTTATAATAACATAATTAAAAATTATACACACTATTTTAACACCGATTGTGTATTACACTCCCTCCAAAGAACTAAAATGAATTTGTATGTAAAAACCCAGTAACTGACATATGCTAAATAAATATTCAGTAAGTGGTATATGGTTTCTGAACTTTTCTAAGCACTAACAAGTTACTGAATTCGTTACTGAGGTACACCTGAAGAATAAGGAAACAGAGATGAATAAGCAAACGCTGTTGTGATTTACTTGAAATAACCTGTCTGAGAGATAAGAACGGATAATGAGAAAATATGTAGGAGATAGGAATTTAAGAGTCTTGTATAGCAGTCCTGGATCAAAAGCCTGTTCTACATCAAGACAGACTCCCGAGCAGTACATTCCGCGCTCCAATGAAGACGAGACATCAACTATACGATCGCATTACTGGATTGTGGAGTAAGATGTTCGGAATCGAAACTTCTTGAAGATTAACTGCGTTATTGCTAAGAAAAGGTTTTGTTTATTTATAGTAGCATTAAATTAAATGAAACTGAAGGAAGAGAGTAGATTTTTAATTTTACATTCCCATTTTTACTTTTATTATTTCTTTTTTATATATAAAAACAATATGAAATTATTATAAAAGGATTAAGCGAAAATAATTTAGGATTAAATTTTGAAGTCATTATAAATGATGTATATATAATATACTTCTGATATGCCAAATAATAGAACCATTTTTTTATGATTTTTAGAACTTTCATTTCATGAATATAAATCTCTTTATTGTAATAGAATATATTTTGAAATCATATTTTATCCCTTTATTGAAAAAAAACAAATTGTCAACTCGAGAATATCTTATTATATATTTTGAGACCTTTTACCCGGAGTAAGGAAATAAATATTAAAGAAACCCTTCCGATTAATTTTTAAAAATATCGCCTCGAAATAAGCAGCTTTTCATAAAAAGAAAATACTTTTTGACGTTTGAAAGTCTCAGAAGGTCTTAGCAAACAAACAAGCGTGGGAAGTTTTCTCGAACTGCGAAGCATTGGAAAGTTTTACCACTCTAAATGTATTTTTTTTTTAATTACTAAAATATAAATGTCAAGTTAGAGGGTAAAACTTTATGGAATTCTTTAACCTTAGCATATGAGACTTTTCGCAATAATAATACAAAACGATGATGTCGGTATAAAAGATTAAATAAATTATACCCATCAAAATATGCATGCATGATAAAGGCACTCACTACATTAAAAAATTAATAAAAACGCTTTTAATGTTTGATTGATTATTTGAAGACAATTGCACAATAATTTTAAAAGCAATATAAGCAAGGGTACACCCATGAATATGAGATTTATCAATGAAATTTTACAAATCTTTCAATGATTTAGTAATATGGCATAAATGATTTAATTTTTATTACAGATTTAAAGAATTTTTTCAAGTTTAGTTAGAGAAGAGAAAATATTTTATATTTACTAAAAATTGAAATACAAATCTCCTTTTTACATAACGAATCTTTACTTTATAGAGGATAAAACAGACTTCTGAATAAATGAATTTATCTATTATTTACAGTTTAATTAGGAATAATTTAATATAGAATAATTTTTTTAGAGAGAAGGAAGATACTTCTCTCTAAAAAAATTATTCTTAAATTATTAATTAAAAGGAAATCAAAGGTTTTTTTTTTTTATAATTTAACAAATTCAGTTACATCATTACTTACCGAAGGTTCTTTAGTAAGACAGACTGAGCAATCCCTAAAATAAGGTAACAAAAGGTAACTTTAACCTTTATACTGGTAAAAAGAATTATTATTCCGTTTATGTTTTGATATTTGTAATCTCTTACATCATGAGACAAATATTTCTCATATTTGCGATGATTCTTTTCATTGTGAAGTAATGCTAAGTATTGAACCTCTCAATATTATTAACATTATCAAATGTTTTGATTGAACATCTGGGTGGGTGTCTGAACCCTGGGAAACAGTGGTTTATTTTACTTAGGAAAAACCACAAAATATTCTTTAATTTTCTATTCCATGTTCAATAAACTCAAAACCATTGATTCCACAAAACCCATTGTACATACCTTTTTTTTTTCAAGTAGAGTAAATTGAATAAAATTTAAGCCTTTACTTTATTATGCTCTGTACTTCTAGTAGTATCCCAGCTAAAGTTTAATTTGTTTTGTTTTTTTAAAATTAGGAATCCCTATTTTATGACTTTATTTAAGCGAGCATTATACAAACTGTATATCTTAATAAAATATTTTAAGTGTTTGAAGGCTCTACATTTTGAGTACTAATAGACGTTTGTACGTTCAATATCTCCTGAGATATAAAACATTTTTCTGGATGACTCTAACGAATGATAATGTTAAAATATATATTTAAACTGCTCTGGATTAATGAAATGACTTAATAGTATTCATATTTCATCCACTGAATTGATAACCAGCTGTAATACTTAAACCATATTGGATAATTAAATGAATCTTATAATGAGGTGTTCATAGTTAGCTGTAGATTAATATGAATAGAAGATAGTCCGGGCTGTTTTCAGCAAATAAAGGTATTTATTTGTGTTGATAAATTTGAACTGAATTTCAAGCATTCATCAGATTAGAAAAAAAAAATTTTAAAATGACAACCATAACCCAAAGAAACATAAAAAATATATATATCTTTGGAAATATACATAACAATGAATTAAGTAGATAGGTAATTGATAACAATAGAAGTAGATATTATTTAATTAATAAAAATATAAGAAACATTAGTTTTTTAGTGACTGCACTCCCGACCATCTTCTCCTTTAACTTAAATTAATCTTAGTTAATGATTAATATTTATATGCTCCTGCATAGAAAATTTTATTATATTTTTTAAGGAACATAAAACTTATCATTAAATTAAATTATTTCTTAAAAAAAAAAATCTTGTTCAGTTTCTACGGAGCTCTTATGCCTTCCAGCCTTTTGAAATAAATCCCGAATAATTAATACACCATGTCTGTAGTTAACTGAAAGATTAGTTAAATATATAAATTAGAAACTATTACAATAGAATCATTATACTTAATGATAAATACTGAACCTTTGGCAGAAACTAAATATACAACCCAATCCGTACCTAAGCCTTAGAAATACTGGCTTCCCTTGCAAAAAACTCCCATATAAAGTGAAAAATATTTTCAATCGCAAATATTATATCTGATTACATAATCTCATAAGTACCCAAATAAAAAAAAAACTTTAAATACAACCGAATTATTTAAAGCAATCTTTACTTTTATCATAACTACATGGACACGATAAAATGACTAAAAAAAGAGTTTCATGTAAACTATTACTCCTAGGAAGATAAACACCATTAACTACTTTACAGTTCATTAAATTAGCTTTAATTTGAGTGCTAATAGACATCTGTACGTCAAATGGTTTTTGAGATATAAATTTTTCAAAATAAATTCACTAACTACTGATCTTTCAGTACGTCCCATACATTTTTATGAAATTTTGCTTTTTAAAAAGCTATATCTAGAAAACTATTAAACGTAAATAACTCTATTAGGGCTCATATTTTATCAAATTTACTCTTCTTTAAATGAGGTTCTGTTAGGTTTTCTTGTGCTGTTCTTACTTTATAAGATATAGAGCTCCGAATGAAGAATTAGTTTTTTTTTATCGCTTTGAAACTGCCACCATTTTTTATTTTCCCTACCTATACTTGGCAGACTCATAAATTTTGACTATTAAAAATACATAGTTTTCATTAAAGTAATCAAAAATTGGAGTGAGATAACGGCCTCTTGGGCTCTTGTATTATCACGGCTGGGAAGTTATGGTACTAATAATACTAAACTGCACTTATATACTCCTGCCATATTGGTCTTTCCTAAAACGTTAGAAAAGTTACGTCAAATATTATTTTCAGGTACGAAGAATATTTTATATTTTTATTCTTATTCTAGTCGTAAGTATAAGATAAGATTTACTGTAATATAATGATGAGGAAGGCTTGCTAAGGCTACTCTGTTTGGCAAACAGTGCCTTGAGAAGAGGATGGTGCCCATCGGTGGGGCGTGTCTTGGCTAGCTTTGTCTGGATTAGAGAACCAAGTCTTAATGGGCGCTTACGCAGCTTTGGTTATCGTACCAATCCTCTATTTCCATCCTTTTGCTACATAGTTGAGTAATCTTTAAAGGTTTTTATTTTAATATTATTGTTATACATTTATTACTTTTTATATTCATTAACCTTTTTTTATTATTGATATATTTTAATAATTATTACTCTTATATTTATTACTGTTAGCCAAATGTATTCATCTATTTATTCTGGATTATCTCTATAGGAAGTGTGGTGAGTCAATTCATTTAAATTTTTTGAGGTTAATGACTTCCATTTTTAATGAAATATTTATTAAATATTCATAACATTGTACAACGTTTCGGGACCACTGTCCCATATTCATGCATAAAAATCAGATGAAATAAACGGGTTAATGTTAAATACAAAACAGGACTTGGTAAAAAACAGGGAGGTAACCAAACAGCACACTGGACATGAGATAAGGTCCAAAGAGGTAGTAAGGAAATATAGAGTAATGGCTGTGCTAGGGAGAAGTGAAGATGCACAAAATGTTGACATGATTTCCCATATGAAATCATGAGGTGAATATTATTGTGTAAATTAAAATAAATAAGGATGAAGACTGTTGTAGTTTTGTTATTGTTGTAGGTTTTAAAGTGCATGAATATGGGACAGTGGTCCCGAAACGTTGTACAATGTTATGAATATTTAATAAATATTTCATTCAAAATGGAAGTCATTAACCTCAAAAAATTTAAATGAATTGTCTATTTATTTTTTTATGCATGTATTAGAGTGCTATTTTGAATTTTATAGAATATAATTATGGACGAATTGCGGATACCTGTCAACAAAGGGACACTTTCCGCAGCTGGTTAATGTATACATGTTGAAGGGACAGAAACCATTAACCCAGGTAAAGGTCGAAAATGATCTCAACCCCATTTCAGGGTCTAGGGGAGACCCTTACCTAGTGGGCGTAGTAACTTACAGCCAATGAGGAATAAGATGCCAAAAAAAGTTACGCCCCTAAGAACAAGTAGGAAAAAGGGACTCGAGAACGAAAAAGGACTCAGAGGACAGAGGTACAGAAGTAAGCAGCTGCAGAAATAAAACCGAGCGAGGGGAGCTTTTCAGAAATGGAACTCCATGGCTAAGACGCCAACACTGTATCACCCAACTCAGCAGCTATTCAGACATACTAAGTAACAAGTTATAACGTATCGATATTTTATAATTTTATTTAATCATATCATTTTATAAATACTTTTTTTCCTTTATTTAGTTTATATACTATTATATTACCCAAACTACCCCTTATTATATAATATAATTTATGGTATGAATATTTTTATAAATATAAAGATATATATAATTAGTAAACTGGTAAACACAATAACCTTTGGAAAGAAATTCAATGATAATTGTTTGGCAGGACTCAATCTTAATTAAATAATATAATTATATATTTGGATAATTGCCTTGATTAATGACCGTATACATAGCAATTTATATATTTTGCTATATTTAAAATGTTTATTGCTTTTTACACTTCTAACCTTTATTTTGTTTTACGTTTGATAAAGAAGTCATTTTCGGTCAAGGAAGAAAATTGTAAAATATATTTACATAAATACTAAAATGCTAGAAAAATAAATGAAAATATCTAACGGAAAAAAATGTATAATTTTAACATGTAATTCAAAAAAATTTATAATTTGGTTATGTTAATAGGTTTCAAATAAATTGTTCTTTACTGATGTTTAGTATGCTGTGTATGAGGCAACCCAACGCAGTTTAACAGCACAATATTTTTAATAAAGTGTTTTTATCTCTCCTCTTTTCTAATACATTTATTTATTTATATTAGCAAACACTTTTTTAATAATATTTATCATGAATCAGCAAGAAATTGAAATTTGGTAAACGGAAACAAAGAATTAGTGGCATATTATTTGATAATACAAATTCATACACTTCGATAATCAACATTTTGATCTTTAATTATGACCTAAAATCTGTGCTGAAAGAAAAAATTAATTTAGTAAATTTAGTCCGTAACTATAGTTAATAAAATAAAATTTCAGCATATATAATTTTCTGTCACAATTAGTCATGGGTTGAACCTTTTTTTAGTTTCTAAATATCTCAATCATACTGTAATTAAAAATTAACATTGGTTATGTCCCAGCAGCAACTGAAATTAACTAACCGTAAAGAAAATGCTAAAATTCTTTTACTGCATTGCCTCTTTTTTTTTTTTTTTTTTTCTTTTTTCTATTTAAAACGAGATGTGAATCAGCTAAATAGAATCTCCATCCATTGGATTGCACATGGCACCCCACCCTACGACGGTTAAGGCAATTCACTTCCACCAAGAGCAATAAATTGGATATTGTCACAGAAATCCATGACTAAATTTCTCCATCTTTATTCCCATCTAAATCATACCTCTAGTTGACTATTCGAATAGACATATTATAGTTAAAGTTAATTTTCTTCCTTTTTTTTATATCATTTTGTATGAAAAATAACTTGATCTATTTATTGTTCTCCTTCTTCTATGCATTTTTACATAACATATTTTGAACTAATGCTCAACATAAGCATTAGCTAAAAATTGTCTCCTCACGATTTCTTTATCAGACAGTTAGACACTGAATAATGAGTTCAAGGCGCTTTATCCTAATAATGGATAATATTTTAAAATTCACTATAATAATAATAAAATTAGGGCAGAATCCCACCTGGATTATGTGTGAGTATCCTTCTCGATCTTTTATGTAGAACCTCAAAGAATGAACAATTCGAGCTATAATGTTATTACCATCATCATCATATCAAATATAATGTTATTAGTAATATCATCCTAACAAATATAATGTTATTAGTAATATTATGATATCAAATATAATGTTATTAGTATTATCATCAGATCAAATATAATGATATTAGTAATATTATCATATCAAATATCATATATATTTTGGTGATTATGCTTTTATTTTTCCTCGTCTTTCACCTAAGAGGGGAAATGTCAAGATTCTTTTCTTGGGGCCGCTATGAAATAAATATTGACTGACCAGGCATAGAACCCACAACGTTTTGAGCTCAGCACACAGAACACTCAATCCAACATGTCCGGCCATCACCCCTCTATACAGATCTCCTAATAAAGCTTACAATTAAATTTTATAAGAAATTTATCCCTCCTCCTCCCCCCACCCCCATGACTTACAGACAATATTATCTCCCATTGCTCAGAATTGACCAGTTCTTACAAGGCTATTTCTAGTAGCTAAGCAAAATTACTCTATTAGACTTATAGAATCATTATCATGACTTAGGGAACAATAAATTGATTCCTCAAATTATTTTTCTAAGAAATAATTTATACTATATCAATATTAACATTATCTTATTCTTATATTTCTCATTCACCTTTCTCACAACCTCTTTGTCTCCTTTACTCTCTTTAAGGAATTATACCGAATACATAGGACAAGTCATTTACTTTCAGTTAAATTTCTAGGAAGGCCTAAAATTCAATGTAGTTGGTAATATAGAACATATACAATATTTAATGTTGTAGTCGATCATATATAGTATAATTGACAGTTCAATACACTTTGTAATCGAATGATGCCTTCTGAGAAATTATTAAAAAAAAAGAATCTTTCAGTTAACTCTTAAAAACTCTCGATTACTGGCGCCCGGAACTGGTATTACGAGTATACTTTTCTATACTATAACTCCTAATTATTGATTTTTAACGTTGATAAAAATTAAATTATTTGTGAATTTTATTGCCTATAACAATTCAATTTATGTTTTATATAATCACTCAAAATGGTTAAACATGAAATTAATTTTTTGAAAATAAATTTTTTAAACAACAAGTTCTCCGACGTATTCAAACTTTATTGATCAGCCCGAGGACTGAGTTCAAAATTAGGAGTTTGAAACTATCAAAGTGTCCATTAAACCTTTTATTAATGGACGGAAACTCCTATCAAGGTCCTACATAATGTATTGCTTGCTTAATTCACTACCTACGACTTCTGCAATTAGTGAACAAATCCACTTAAAAGTTGTAAAGTAATAATATTGTGTATCAGCAGAAATTCCTTTCAGAAAACTGCCCCTGAAAAGGAGGCGTAGAGACGAATAATTGCGTTAGTGTTATACTTTAACTTTTTGATAACAACTCCTATCATCCAATTAAGATTGTATTTTGATTAACGTTATTGCTTACTTTAATTTTATTGATACGTATTTATTTTCAGCCTGTTTGAGTTCTGAAAGTCAGTAATAATGTATATTTTCCTTATAAATTATTTCAGTTAAATTTGAAATACATTCACTTGCTACTTGACAGAAAAAATGTGCAAAACTATTATGTAATACCAGACTAAAAAATCAGAAACTATAAATAGGCATGAAAATGTGTATGAATGATATATTTTTTTTAATATTTGTGATTGTCATTGGTAAAGACTACAAAGAAATAAAGTTCTACTTAAATCAACACAATAATAAACAAATATGATTTTTATAATAAGTGCATTTTTGACATTAACAACTAAGAAATAATGTTTGACAGGTACATAAATCAGTATATCTTTCTTACAATTTCTATTAAATAGGTAAATAACTCCCTGTATTTCTAGGTTTGATAATGAATTTTATTATTTCTCTAATAAATTTAATTTATCATTTGAAAGTAAAATTTATGATAGAAGGGGGAATTCTTTTGCGCACCTTAAGAAACTCTACATTAAATTAATACGTAAAGATTTACTTTTCCCTGTAAAATATAATATTACATACCATTAAAACTAACTTATGACAAACTAGAAAGAAATCAGCTGGAAGCTAAAATTACTTCATATTTTAAGCCTAATAACTGTTGTTCTCTTCTTGTCCTGAGAGTTACATATAAATAATTTTAATATCTTTATTCAAATTTACAACAGTATATTACATAATAGATTTAGTAAATATGATCTTAGTTAAAATGGAGTGTTACAGGCATGTAGAGCAACTACCCATAGGTAGCACGTGCCTCGGCGGATCAGGAATGGAAGAGGATGCAAGGTTAGAAACGAGGGGTTTTGAGTAGTTAGGGAGTTTATAATAGAAGGAGTGATATCTGGTTCGGGCTAGATCGGTTACATAGGGAACATTAAGGTCTTTATGTATGATTTTATTTGTGACAAAGTAAGGAGCATTGAGGATTTTACGAAGAAGTTTGGATTGTATGGATTGAATACGAGAGGAATTCGAAGGTTTAGTGGAGCCCCAAAGCTCAACTCCATATTGGCGTTATTACAGTCATGTAGACCAGTCTTTTGTTATGTGTTGGAAGTTTAGACCGTTTGGGTAGTAAGTGCTGTAATAGTCGAAATCAACGTGCAGTTTTCTGTCTTTTCAGTTTCGTGTGATGATTCCAGGTTAATCGTTTGTCCATATGTAGTCCATGGTAGCGGATCTGCTCGACAGGGGTATAATTAACATTATTAAATGAATCTGTAGGGCAGTCGATAGATTTACGACGAAGAGTAAAGGTGATTTTATGGGATTTGTTGGGATTTATCTTAATCCTCCAATTACGAAACCTTTCTTCGTGGGCTGTGATATGGGATTGGAGAATTTGGGATACAATTAATAGATTATTATTAACTGCGAGCACACACATATAAATAAATAAAATAAAATATAGTAAGGGAATGTTAGATTGGTAGGGGAAGACTTTGTCCAATCAAATGTTGTGTGGGTTAGAGTCGGGGATAGTAAGAATTCATCTAGTTAGATATCTTAAAATAAGTAGGAGGAGATTTTAAAAAAGCCATACAATATCGTAGATCCACTGGGATTTGACTAACGTGTGTAAAATAGTTGGACAGATGCGGGTGCCCGGTTAGATGACAGTTTGGACCTGCCTAATGGCTACTTCTTGCTTCCAGTAGTGATAAAGTAGAAACATTTGATTTGGTTAATGAGACAAAGAAAAGGCCATTTCCTCTCGTCCCCCAGTTTTCATATATATTCCCACCTAACATCTTACAGAAACTCTTACATAGATCTATACTAAAACCCTATAGCTTCCTCAGTCCTTCCCTCAATTCTACGCCACCATTAATACATCTTTTCCCATACGAATTCCTTCTCTATACCAATTAGTATCTTATCTCTGAAAATACCCAGAAATTACTATAATATACTATTCCTATCTTAAAACTCATAACAAACTTTCTAACATTTTTTAAAACTTAAAATATCTTTCAACTCTTTAATACCGCACCAATCTAATTTAGCTAATTTTCTGTTTTGCTCATAATAGCAAGTTTCCTGTATCGGCAAAACATTAAACCCCTATTTCCCAACACAAATCATCCATAACTCTCGTAAACCGTCTGCCTATAAACTATCTGAACACGTCTTGTAAAATATACCGGCTTATATCAGAATCTATAAACATAAATCTTGAACTGGAACCTGTTAGCCATAATGTTCAGAGAGATTATATTTCCCTTATGTAAAAACTTATCCTAAACCTAATCAAACACCATTAAATTCCTTTAACTGTATAACTATGACAATTCCTGTTATATCTCCCGTTCTTTTATTTCATCCTTAGTTTTTACTCATTTACATCCCCTCCCCTATTTTTTCTCATTTTAATTATTTCATAATTTTTTCTCCCACCAGCTCTGCTCCTCGTTTTACTCTATAGTTGTTATATTGTCTTCACTTTCATTATTGTTTTTTTATCTCGTATTACTACGTTTGATTATTTTTTTTATAGTTTTGGCCACTTTTCAATATAATATTCTGTTTGATGTATACTCTTTTATTTACGTATGATCTCTTTGTTAATTTCATTTTCTTTCATATGTGTTTCATATGAGTACGCTTATTATTTTATATTACGATTTTATTCTTCATTTCTTCTCCGGTTTATATATTCCTTATATTTATATATCTTACTCTTATTTTTACATTTATATTATATTATCTTTATAATGTTCTTTTCTGATTCTTTTAAATTATGGGTTAAGGAACATTAGGAAGTTATTCTCCATCTCTATTCTATCCTCTCTACAAATGTCTGCTTCCAGATAATTTCTTACCTTGTTTGTTGGAAGTTTCTTACGTTATTCTTTATTTATTAAACTATCCCCATTATATTTTTTTTTATTTGACAACACTTAAACTTTATTTATTTCCGCACTCTCTTCTTTCCTTTTTTTTAACCATGTCTGTCATTATTGTTTACACGATTACATTTCCTATTCTAGCCTTATTGCTTTTGTTATAAAATGAAGATAATTCATATATTCATTTTAATGACTTATTTTCTTTTTTAAAACTGTATATTGTTGTCCTACTGTACTTAACAATATTAGTAACTTATTTTATTTCGCCCTTAGGAAGCATTGCGAAGTAAAGGGAAAAGTTGGTGTATAATAAATAGTTTGAGCAACATTTTTGTAACAGAAAGGTTTGAAAACTGTTTGTTACAGAAATCATTTTTGAATCTCAAATGAATTTATCTTAAACAGATGACGTAGGATTACCATTTGAAAGATTTACGAAAGCCTCAATAAACGAATTCTTTTGATCTGAATTCATAACGTTATATACTTCAAAAGACTAAGAAAGGTAACCTCTCTAATCAATTATATCCAAAACAAATTGGATTTGGTCTGCTTGTTTTACAAAGCAGTTATTAAATAAGGAACAAAAATGATGAAAAATTCAATTCCCTCCGACCGAGAAAAGGATGATTTATTCTGTGGTAAGAAACGTTTTTATCTTATATTAGACTACACAAGGAATGTTTGTCTTTGTAATAAAATTGACTTGTTCCTTTATTTGAATAAAGTTTTGATAATAAAACTTTAAATTTCTGCAGATCCAATCCTTGACTCATATCATGTTATTCCTGACCACCAGTTTGGATTTAGAACATCTCATTCTACCATACAACATAGTCATCGAGTAGTTGATGTCATATCTTCCACATTGGAGATCGGTATGTACTACACGGGAGTCTTCCTCCATGTTGAACAAGCTTTTGATCGAGTCTGGCATCCAGGTCTGCCCTAAACTTCGTCAATTCCTACCCCCAACATATTTCCTTATAATTCGCTCCTACCTCACTGATAGAACCTTTAAAGTAAATCATAACCTAGCCTACTCATCTCTCTTTTCTCAGTCCGGCGTATTCCTCAAGGTAGTATCTTAGGTCCCATTCTTTATACGGTATATCAGCTGACATCCCAACCCATCCTACCACAGTCCTAGCAACATACGCTGATGACACATGTATACTTTCTGTAAACAACGACCCAACTAATGAATCACAAACACTACAGGCACACATAACATTTATTGAAGAATGGTGTAAAAACTGGAGAATTAAAATAAATCCAGACAAATCTCACCAGATCACCTTTACTCTCCGTCGTAAACCTCTGCCCTCCTGTCCCATAGTATCCTTTCTAAATACACCACTAATGCCTGTTGAACAGATTCGATACTTAGGACTCCATCTTGACAAGAGACTTACTTGGAATCCACACACAAGACTGAAACGACAAAATCTGCTCGTAGATTCCGATTGCTACAACACTTACTTGACAAACGCTCTAAACTTCCCATTCACTACAAAAAATTAGTATACACTACGATAATCAGACCAATTTGGACATATGGAATTGAGCTCTGGGGCTCCAACAAACCATCTAATTCTTCCCGCATCCAATCGTTACAATCCAAAATCCTACGTAAAATCCTTGATGCTCCTTATTACGTCACAAATAAGCTCATTCACAAAGACCTTAACATCCCATTCGTTGGAGATTTAACCCAAAACAGATATGCGTCTTTTCATTCCAAACTCCTAAACCATCCTAACCCATTAATTCTTAATCTTTCATCCTTAACAATCCCTGATAATCCTCCGAGGCGTCTGAAAAGAAGATGGCCACGGGACCTTCTAATTTAAATTAATGTTTGAAGTACCACCAATGGCTGGTTCCTTCCCAAGATTTTCAAGTGTATATGAAACATACAACATATTTACCTATTGTATTATTTTGTACAGATGTAAATTGCATTAAATAAATAATTTAAAAAAAAATTCTGCAGAATTTTTTATATATAAAAACACAATCATATAAAAGTTATAGTAGTGAAACCTAGAAAGGCGTTTTTAAATATTAATAATATTGATAGTGTATATCAAATAGGTATTACATAAGGCTAGCATGCACGAGAGGGCTTTATCAACTTGATTACACACAACTTGATTCGTCCATTTGCAGTTGCTTATCTCTCATAGCAATTAAACTCGACAGAGAGAAGCAAGCCGCAAATACAGTATATTACACTGCTAGCCGTCGAGCGATTTCCGCAAATCTCGCAATGCAGGTTAGTAAATAAAGATAAAAAAAAGTATTAAAATAGTTGTGGAAAAAAAAACTTTCCAAATGAGAATTTTTTTTTGTAAATAAAATTGCTAAAGGTGGCCAAAATTCACGAAATAGTTGTTTATAGATCACCCTTTATTACCAATGGTAATATCTAGATTTATATCACAACCCAATATTCTCTATACAGTCTGGATGAGCATACAAATTCCATTCATAACTTTAGTTTTTCCTTTTCTTTTCTAATAGCATTAAAGTCGTCTAATGATTGGCGATGTAAATGTACAAATATTTAAGTTTTTGCGTTATAATGTAAATATTCCACATTGCACCTGATCCACATTGCATTTCATTTTCATTGATCTCCATGCCTTGAATTCTACTTACAACCTACCTCCATTGCCTATACTGCATTTCCGAATTTCAGACTCTTCTACTATGATCAAAATATATTTTAATTTTCAGTTGCATACTGTGGAGTAATTCTTTTATATTTTCCTATCTTTCTTCATAAAGTCAGTTCAATTTCTCGATTCTTTTTCTTTTAACATAGACTTTCTTCTAGCTCTTGCTTTACTAAAAGTTAATAGTAAACGCAGATTAATTATCTAAATTCAATAATTATGGCAGTGACAGCTTCACGACAATCAGTACGTAAAATTTATAACAATTTTTAATTCAATTGAGTTTTTGACAGTGTTACTCCTTTTTATGAAATCTTATATGCAAATCGTTTTAGCAGCCAATTGTGGCCAGTAAAGTACACTAATAAATATTTGATTTTGATTTTATTATACAGCTGGATATAAGATATACTAGAAATTTAATTTTCTATAAACTAATAATTAGTTATTTACTCGTAAAAATATGTCAATATTGATCTTTTTGGGATAAAAATCGTCGTTTATAAGTAAAGCAGGTTAACTATTCCTGTATATCGTTTCGGATGCCTCAGTGCTGACAACCGAGAGAACCAACACAAAAAATGGCATGAATTCCTACACTTGGAATGTTAAGGAACTGAAGAAATTATCTCGATATGTCATCGTTCATAAAAGTCTTATTGAATTTCTCTTGATAGACATTAGCCTGATATATCTAATGATTGTCAATAACATCAATAAACCTTTTAACATCAAACGTGGGCTGTCCTTGCTAACGAAGTCTGGCATCCCTTGAATTAGAATGTGAAAGCAGTTCGTAAATGGGCGGAACCCCACTCACCTGGTATCCTTCCCCCCCCAGGCTCTAAGCAATTCTTCAAAGCCAACCAGAATTGGAATGGCCAATTTTGCTTTGGGCAGTTGATTGTCCCTCAATGATCTAGTAATTGAATCTGCCTCCTATCCCGCCCTATATCCAAAGGAGGCATTTATTTCTTCCTGTTCGGGCTGAACCATTCCTTGTTTTTTTCGTGATTCCCTTTGATGAAGCGAAATTTCTCCTAGAATATGGAGTGGAAAGTTAAACTCTTGTATACATGTATGAATCTTAATGCAAAATATAGTGTAACTGAATAGATTATACCGTTCATGGGTAGTTTTGATTTTATGTTTCTAACTATAATCTGAAAGTATTGCTTCCTCTTCACCAAAGTTTTCGAAGCTTATATTTATGCAGGAAATTAAAAAAAAATATATCCTAGAAAATCTAACAGAATTTTTCGTTTTATATAAAATTATTCACGCATATTTCGAAAATGGCTCAACCCATTCTGGCTTATCCCTTCCTAGATTTTCCTCCTAATTACCTTTGATGAGGCGAAATTTCTCCTGGGAATCGGCTTGGAAAGTAAAACTCTAGTATACATGTATATGCATAATATAGTGTAATTGAATAGATTTTATTTTTAATGTTACTTTTCTATCTTTAATCTAAAAGTATTGCTTCCTCTTCACCAAAGGTTCTGAAGCTTATATTTATGCAGGAAATTTAAAAAAATATTATCCTAAAAAATCTAACAGAATTTTTCGTTTTATATAAAATTATTCACGCATATTTCGAAAATGGCTCAACCCATTCTGGCTTATCCCTTCCTAGTTTTTTTCCTAATTACCTTTGATAAGGCGAAATTTCTCCTGGGAATCGGTTTGGAAAGTAAAACTCTAGTATACATGTATATGCATAATATAGTTTAATTGAATAGATTTTATTTTTAATGTTACTTTTCTATCTTTAATCTAAAAATATTGCTTCCTCTTTGCCAAAGGTTCAAAAGTTTATATTTATGAAGAAAATGAAAAAAAAATAAACAAATCATTATCCTCAAAAATCATACAAAAAATTTCCGAGTGCATTTTTCCTTTTTAGATAAAAAGATTATTTGACATAAGAATATTTCGAAAACGGCTCGTTGAAATTTAACAAAAATTATGATATGAATAAATTTCATCAAATTATATTTACTACCTCCGTAATATATATATAGCCCTTGAGTAAGTTTCATATTTCATATTTTAATATCTTTTTTTTCTGTTTAAACGACTTACTAAATTTATCAAAAAATAAATAATTGAAATTTATTCCTAAGCTATGATGGAAAGAAATGGTGGGAAAGCAATATTGGTCCCTGTACTTTGTAGACGTTTTTCGATTAGGACCTTTTTTTGTTACATCTTAGCCCAACTTCTAACTTGCGACAGCTTGCATTGTTTTTCACACTTTTTAGTGTCCACTTCAAGGTGACAGATACATTAAATCCACATCCCCCCCCCAAAAAAACGTTAAAATCTGCAATCTGCGGAATGAGATGGATGTGGTTAAAGATGGCACAATATTTCTTCAGGTGTATATTTTTCTTTCAAGCAACCTTTCGATTGTAAATCCGTTTTCAGGATTGTTCTGTAAGACTAGTTTAATTGGATATCAAAAGTTAGAAATCAGTTTTACTGATGGCTCGAGCCGAAATGATTTTTTTTTTATGAAAAACTTCTAGCTGGCGATCTAGAAAGGTGAGAGGGGTTAATGTATTATATATCTCAATCACTCTCCTTCCTCTTCAAAAAAGTTTTTAATTAATTTATCAAGCGGTTATATTTGAATTTTATTTTTTCAATTTTTTTGGTCATTATTAAGTCAGTTACTTAATAATGACCAAATTAATTATCGCATTGGAACCATAAGGTTTTATAATATATAATA
>NW_027112549.1:166631-167467 GCF_000696795.3 Halyomorpha halys
TAATTATAATTAATTAAATTAATAATATCTTAATAATACGATCTTAATTAAATTTAAAATTTCAACATGTTTAGAAATGGCTGCAAATAACAAATTCACAAACTATTTAAGTTATGGGACCACTTTAACCAATTTAATAACGGTACTAAAAGGGAATTGGAGGAGGATAATTAAAAGCAGAAGGGAGGAAGCCTCAGGTGATGTACTGAGGAGGGATCTAATCTTATCAGTTCCCTTTTATCAATAATCCTATTACACCCTTATAAAAATCTCACCTTCTCCACCGAGAGAAAGCTCAAAAAAGTAATATTATTTCATTACCTTGTAAAATATTAAAGAAATGAAACTCCAAAATGTCAAAAATCCTCAATCGAAGATATCAACATAATACTGTATGTCCAACTTCTTTTGATCGAATTTCTGAAGAAAAAGTTCTCTCATATATCACTTCCGTTCTTATCTTTTTTTGCTATTATTTGTTTTCATCAGGGTTAATTTCAATACGGTTAATATTTAGTTCAAACTTTCAATAGAGTTTATAGTTGATTAAGACATACTTTTACTTAACCAACAAGAAGAAGGTTGTTGCAACATCCATCCATGGTATACAACTACGTTACTGCTAAAACTCAGGACCTTAAACTTCATAACAGAATTCCTCAGATATCTCAAATGGCACAATTTAGTTTACGAGATATCTGTTTCCGTCTGTTAAGAAACTCTGTTGGAGTTTGTTAACAGAACACTATTCCTTAGTAGAACATGGAGATAATGTGGTCATAAAGTTTTATGGTTAATCATATGCAATCATCTGGTTGTTTCATACCATATATATA
>NW_027112549.1:167602-181881 GCF_000696795.3 Halyomorpha halys
TATATATTCAAACAACAATTTTCTAAACAGAATACTATTTACTTTCTTTAAGAAATAAACTTTATGGCATTTACTATCATCTATAAATACTAATTAAAGCAAAAAAAACAACTAAAATTTGTTAAAACTGGTATTATTAATTGCACAGATAGCTGAGAGGCTTTAGATTGTAGCCTAAATTATCTAGGTTCTGATTTCATACCTAAAATCAACCTTAGATTATATCTTAAATAATCTAATTTAAAGAATTAGAATATCAGGTGAGAAATTTACATCGATTGAATTTTTTAATTTCAGTTATTTATACAAAAAAATAAATGTATACCTAAAAGGAAAATAATCGAGATGAAAACCTAAGTTCGTAAATTTTAGCTACTTCATGAAATCCACAAGACATTCACGAAAATAATTATAATTATGATAATTATTTCTGTATCAAGTGATGACAAAAAATAACTGATAACGAAACAATGAAAACTTTCTATCTAATAGTATGTAATTTTACCGATACGCGAGCATGGATATGCATGGAAGCTATAATGCCGAATCATCGATAGGAGGATCACAGAGTTCCTAGATCGGCGAGTTCTGGGTTCGATTCACCCCTAATTCAGGTAAATTTTTTTCACGTTCCACACAAATGAATTTTGATACTCACCCTCTGGTTAATACAGGATGGCAACAATTAGGTAGTCAATGGATACAAAAAGGGTTTGGGGGACCATTAGCCGTGTTGGTACCCTCTATCAATATCAGTACGTGTTAAGTGAAATAAAATGAAAAAATAATGGGACAAAAGTCCCCTAATGATGATAACATTGTTCAGACTTCAAGCTCATTTGTTTAGCAAACTATTTACAAAAGTAGTGAACTATTTACAATTTCATATTAGTGATTAATTTGATGTTATACATACAAGTACTGCTTACATCGATTCCATGGTTGATATAACCGTTAAATTATTTTTTTTATAGTTGATTGTGGGGGGAGGAGTATAGTCTCGTGCAACGACACCCCTGACTATATACAATGTTATAATTAAAAGAAGGAAAACAAATGTAAAATAAATAGATAAGAATAATGCTTCTTAATAATAGAGAAAAGTAAAATTAATAATAAAAATAATGATATTTGTAGACTTGAAAAAACAAACAATTGCCCTCTAATGATAAAAAGAAACAATTTGAAACAGGGACGAGAGAAGAAAAATAATAAGAAGAAGAAGAAGTAAAATAGAGGTAGTTTGAATAATGAAATTATAAATATAGAATTTATACCAGAATGTCCTCCGGCAGCCTGGGCTTCAGTCTTCGGATTGAGGTTGGATTTCCCAGGTTATAGGTCACTACTGCTTTTACTGTCGGCAACTGAGAGTGGAACTTCACGTAACCTAATGTAATCCTCTATTGACTTTATTTGAAACTCTCAAGGCAATTGGCAATTTCTTATGAGCCAAGGAGCATTAACTGCGATTGTTAGGACTTTATTTTGAAAAAAATTGTATTTTTTTTTCCTTTTCGTAAAGGATGCCGCTCCCCAGCCTTCAGCCGTACATCAGTAGTGGCCTGAGAATCGTTTTAAATATAAGAACAGTTTTTTTCTGGTTTTAGTTTGGAATTTCTATTTAGGATAAGATATAGCATTGCTAACCTTGCGTAGGTTTTAGTTAGTCTGATGTTACATGGTGATTCCAAGTAAGGCGGCTATCTAGGTGAATTCCCAGGCATCTTACTGTTTCACTGGCAGGATTTCATTTCACATTTTTACCTTATCAATTCATTGGTTTGACTATGAAGTAGGTGGAGGAATAGAAGTTGTTTAAAGAAAACCTAGGAGGAGGGTAGAGATCAAGAGGGATTTCCAGAAGGATGTTTCACGAATCACGAATAATTTGCTGAAGAACATTTGTTAAGTAAGAGAGTTTATATAAATCAATCGGTTTGGATATAGTATTTTATGAATGGATAGAGTGAAGATATCTAGGATGCATAAAGGTTTTAAAAAGTTGGAAAAGAAAAACACCAGTCATACCGTCGAAAAGTAAAATAATTAAAATTGGATAATTTTAATTATCAAAGAATAAATGAAAAAAAAAGTTTTTTTTCCCTATTATAACATATATCTTTTGGAAATTCCTTCAGTCAACTGATATTTCTGTTAACTAGCGTAGTCAATAAATAGTTACACCCAACATTTCTATATGCATTTCAAGATTAATAAAAAAAAAAAATTAAATGAAGCTTATCTTTGGCCGGATCAACATTTTTATTTCAGTTTTGTGTATAATAGCTTTCTTTGAGGATTAAGGAGTAGTAGATATTGCTATAATCATTGTTCGGATCAGTTAAATTAGGCCATGATGAAGATTTTATCCTAAAAAATATAGTTTTGTTAATTTTTCCCTTTTTAAAGAGATCCCTTCTATTGATCTCTTACAGTCTTGTAAAAAAATGATTGTAATTATATTTGACTATAATTAGTAATTCTGATTGCTTCGGTTTAACTAGTAATTGTAATTTAGGACTATATTACAGTTACAGTGGTTCATTAAAACGTGTTGAAATAGAAAATTAAAATTTTATTTCCACAATTTTACAGTACAATAATTAGAATGTATTTTAATAGCAATTACCTCCTGTCCAACACTGCCAACAGAGCATAAGAAATATGTTTAAAGATTGAATGTTTAGTTATGCTAGAATAGTTTTGGTTTTATCAATTCCATAGTAAAAATTTAAATTAACAAAAAAGAAAAATTTGTGTAACCTCAAATTTTATCCTCTTCGTATATAAAAAAAATAATAATAAAATAGTCCCCAACGACCCTTAAATTTCTTGTAGTGTGTTGTTTGAGGCCGGAATTCGGGCACACCACTTCCGCCAACAAGCCACAATTAAAACCATTGTTGGAGAAGACACAATGGGAGGACACTTTGTTATCCTCTCCATGGCACTTCTTTACTAACGAGTATTCTACTCCCCTGTGGTCGCTGCATCAAGATTTATTCTCATGCTCCTTCGAGGAAAACACTAAAGCACGCTGCTGTCAAAAGCATATGTATGGATCCTCGGGGCCGAGGGTGGTTATAAAATGAAAATAAAATGGAACCGGGAAGAAGAGACAATTGATACTGTAGCAATTCCACGGGACAATGTTATAGCTGCTGTTTCGAGACGTTCGTTTATTCATTCAGTTTCTGTTGCATATGAAGGCCATCAACAATGGGAGATCCGGGATCTTTTACGACTCAATCTTTCGCCAGCTTATTTACATTTATGCCTCGGGGAATATTCTCCGAAGAAATAACTTCCGCTTGGAAAACTGCTCCCTGAAAATGAGTTATGACTTGGATTATACTGGATCTCCGGTTCAGCTAAAAGGTACTACGTAGCGCGAATGAACTCTATAACGTTTTCTAGTTTAACTTATAAAATATTAAAGTTTGGATCTCATGCCATAAACTGGTTTTAATGATATAAACTATGCTTTTGCGTACCAAACATTAATTTTCTTTTCGCAAAATAATATGAGTTGGGAGACCAAAACTCAGCATAATGATTAATCAGCGAATAAACAACCGGTCGTTCTAATTTTTACTTCATTTTTTCTATGACTTGAAATATAATTAAAGAATATTTCAATTTTTTATTAGCGTTGAAAAATTCTGAAAAGTACCTATTTGCATTTGTGAGTTTCCCAATGGTTTCTTTGTGAACAGAGGTCACGTAGTATCTAATTCATTTATGCTGAAAGTTAAAACTGATGTCAACTTGACCCTTAATTAAATTGGCTATTGTTTAAATTAATTATTCACGAAACAACTTCATTCTAGGATTTCAGTTCTTTTTTAATGCTTTAATAAAAGGGATAAATTCGAGCTCAAAGAAACCTTGTGATTTTGCATAATTAAAACTAAAAGAGAACAACCACTTTCTTACTCCTCTCCTCTCGATTACATTATTCAGAAATATCTTTGTAAATTATTTATTTTCAAACTAATGGGGTCTATAAAAAAATGACCGTTTTATCAAATTCAAGATTTCTAAGAACTGTGAATATTTTAATTCTATTTAATATATTCTGGTTTAGTCCCATTAGACTTCTTCAAAAAAACCTCAGTTAGGTTATTTGTTTCTAAGAAGAAACTTGACCGTGTTCTACAAACTTCTCGTAATTTTATGGCATAACTGAAAAATTCACAGCTTCGAAGTAACTCGTGAAATTATTAAATATAAGGGGGAAGGTGTCCTTGACCAGTGCAGTGCACGGCGTTGGTTTGAAAAATTGAGCAGTGGAGATACGACGTTGGAAAGGAAGAAGAGGTTCTGCAGAGAGCCGTCGAGTCAAATCCGTTCGCAAGTACTCGCCAACATACCAGGGAGTGTGGTGTGTCGAAAGATACTGTAAGTCGTCATCTACTCTCCATAGGGAAAGTGAAAAAGAGTAGTAGACTGGTCCTTCACCGGTGCCTCACAATCAGCAATCACTTCCCGTCGAACCAAAGAAAAGTTTAAAGAACTACTGCTTCATCCACCATATAGTCCAGACCTCGCACCATCGGATCCCTACTTGTACGATCCATGGACCATTCCCTGCAGGGGAAAACATTTGATAATTTGGCGGATATTGAAATTTCGGTCCAATAGTTCTTTGACAGCCATTCCAATGAATAGGATCAGCGTGGGATCGAGGAATTAGCTATAGATTGCTAATATTGATAGACAACAATGAACTATACTTTGAGCATTAATTGTATTTTATATAAAAAAATAATAATACAAATATTTGGTTGAAATAGTTTTTCTTTAATTGGATCATTATTATTATTTATATTGGAATTTGAGGAGAATAATTATCATAAAATAATCATAAATTAAAGAAAGTAAATTGTAATTACTAATTTCACACTATATTTAGAAAGTTTAAACCAGTGGTTCCCAAATTATTTTCTCTTCCTGCCCCTTTTCCTGGAAAAATATTACTCAGCGCCCCCTGCAAATTATTTATTTTTTAAAAATTTTTATAGCATTTAAAAGAAAATATATGTAGCAATGTCTCTACTGCATATAGCAAAGAGAGCTGTACATTGAACTTTGAAATTATTAAACTATTTATTGAACTCAGAATAAAGTGTAATGCAAAAAAAGTTAAAACATTCGAAATCATCTTAATGAGAAGGATGAACTAGGTGTGCTCCTACCAATTTAGTAATCCTTGGCTCTATTTTCGTCAGATGTAATATTGTTGACCGTGGCAATTTTTAGTTATTCATTCTCCCCCCCCCCCAAATGCAACATTGGTCATCACCACCCCCTGAATCGTTCCAGCGTCGGTGGCGCCCACTTTAGGAATCAATGGTTTAACCCATGGTGTTTATAGATGCTATTTGGAAATATAATACGATTATGTGAAATGCAAATTTTCTTTAGTTTAATAGCTTTATTAACTCGATGTATGTCCAACTTCTCACTTAGTTTCATTGCTAGGAATTTGAATTCTATAGGTTCTACTTATTTTCTCATTTAATAAATTTGTATGGGGATTTGTTGTGGGACACATTATCATGTAAAAAAATAATTAGATATTAAAATAAATATGTTTTATGGAAATTACTGGATATCAATACCTGAAATTTATCGATATACTTTAGGTAATGTAATGTATTTTAACAATTATAATCAAAAGAAAAAAATAAGCGACATTGGTATTGGAAATGTGACCTTTGTTTGGAGTAAGGTTTACCTATCTGATGGTAAATTGATTCCGTGAAAAGGTGAGCATTGTGACGCAAGGAAACCGATGCCTTCAACGTTGGCAACCGAAAACAAGGAAATGGATACCTCATTATTTTTTCCTCCTTTTCAAATGTTTCGGATTATTTTCTTCGTTTGTATTATTGTTCACAGAATCATTTTACAGCCGATTTGACAAGACCCGCAGTCAGAATTAATTTCGCTGTAGTCATTCTCAATGCATCATTCTCATTATCTACTTACTTATCCTTATACATTTGATTTTTCCGTCGTAGTTGAGCGTCACCTTAGTAACCGCAAGTCTGGAGTGGCGCTGGTTCAAATCCGGCCTTGGCGGAATGACTTTTATTTCCTGATGGTCCTAAGGAATAAAAGCCGGTTCCCCTGGTTAGAAAATGCTTATTACCTTTAGGATAAACCTCATAAACAACATCATGCTCACTCTACCCTCTACCCTTAATGAGAAACATGAGATATATCTTTCGATGATATTACTAATTATCGAACTATTTCCAGTGCACCAGACAGTGGAATATCCTAGGGTATGGACAATTTTGTTTATGCTAATACGACCCTTATTACCAGTGATGCGGCGAGAGGGATGCTCTGGGATCTTTTGAATATTGTATATATTATTTTATCATTATGTTATTTTATTTATTTATTTTTCATACATATAGTTTGATTATGTTCATCTTGTTTATTCTTTTGTTTGTATATATTTTCAGAGAGTTGTTTTTTTTTTAAATTTTTTTGTTTTTTTTTTATTTATTTTAGTATGGATGAGATCATTCATCACTATTACCTATTCCCCACAACTGTATGGCAGATTGTAATATCTATCAATAAATAAATCTATCAATCAAAAACATTCGACCCCCATGCCTAAGACATCACGACACACCACAACAAGCATCACCCAACTCAGCAACTATTCACTCATATATTAAATAGTTATCATTTAATTCATATTTTATGGTAAACAATATTTATCTGGATCATTCTAACTATTTTAATCATATCATTGCGATAAACTGTAAATAAATACTTTGTTCCTTGATATAATTTATATACAATTATATTACCCAATACCACCCCTTATTATATTATATAATTAATGGTAATTTATAAATATAAAGATATTCAATAATTGGTAACTGGTAAAAAAAAAAAAGACTCTGGAAGAATTCAATTATAATAATAGTTTTGCAGGGCTCAATCTAAATTAATTAATTAACTTATTTTTGGATTATTCTGGCATCCCTAGGACTGATAACTAGCACAGCCTAGTCACCCTAGAGAGCTGATAAAGGTGCGAACTGAAACATTCATCCGATCTGTATATTTCAAATGTATATGTATATGCAGCTTTCAAAAGGATGCGATATTTAATTCTCAGACCACCTAAGTCTAAGGAGAGTATAGAGACGAAATAAGTTATAACTGATAAATAAACTATATAATTTAATTTTTTGTCCCAAAAAAAGCATTTATAAATGTTTGTCAAATATCTTTGGTTGAATTACAAAGTTAGCGAAATAAATCAAACTAATGAAAATTATTCAAAACGAGAATTGGATTAATTTTCTTTGTTTTATACCACATTTATTGGCCACTTGTTCTGTGATAATAATTCAAATATTGAATGTACTTATAAATTCAATGATGCAATATATAATCCGATTTAATCTAAGTTGTACGATGCCCTTTAAACGTAGTAGCTATTCAATTACATCATTGATAGTTCACATCGGTTAATCATTGGGATGCTACGTACATTACCAGCTAAAGTAACGTTTAACATGAAAACGCATTACTGTTCTGAAAAAAATGACCTTAAGGAATGGGGATTAGGCCACGCCCCTTGAAGGCAACTTTACTTTTAAGTTATAGGGATTTTGCACGTTAATGCATATGTAAAATCGTTCATTTAATCGTAAATGTAAAGAAAATCGAAGTTGTAGTAAGTTCTAATAATGTAGCTTATCTATAGAGAAAATCAAGTCGTTCTCTAGAAATACGTGGTTCTCTCTTGGTTTTGTTGTTTCATTTCAATGAGGATATTAAGGGTCCAAAAATATATTTACTGTTATAAAAAGTAAGGAGTGAATATAAAATTTAACTAACTTGGTCAATTTTTAAATTAATGTTTTATAAGAAACATTGATAAAAAAATTAATTTACTAGTTTTAGAGTTCTACTACTGGGTAGTTTCTCTACATGCTGTATCATATCATTATGTCATTATGATCAAATTTACTTGTTGTATTTTTTATACAGTTGTAAATATCAATAAATACATTTTTAAAAAAAATTACTAGTAAACATAAAAATATTTAGTTTAATAAAAAAAAAAATATTGTTTCTAATACATTGGAGAACTGTTTATTAAAAAAAGTAAAACAGTATGTTAACAACATAAAAAAACTGAAAATTAATAGTTATTCGAATTATCGATATCAACAGGATGAGAGCATGATTTAAGTAAATCTCAACATTATTTTTTTAATCACCTTTCTAGCCATTTCTGACATACGGGGTGCGGCAGAAACTCTCAACTCTCAACTGTCCAATTTGGCGTATCGGATACCACGCCTACGAAAGGAATAGACCACTCCTTTTGGCGTTACTCTGCCAAGAAGCGTATCCTCTCCTATAAGCTCCTTCCTCCAAGAGTATTATACATGAACTCATATTTGGCAACCCAAACATGTTTCTTAAGTTGTTAATCAGTCTGATAAAGTAGCCAATTTTGATTTTTTTTCACATATAAATCATAAATGGTGGATTATATTGATAAAGAGTATTAGATTATGCGTCTAAATTTGTAATTTGGTTAAGTTGTATGGTTGTAAGCAGCCTCCTACGGTTGTTCCATGAGCTTTAACAGCTGGTCTGAAGTTTCATGAAGTATGGTGATCGGGACAGGTGGTTTACAAACAAACCACTTGATCGAATTATAAATGTAGGGTACTCATTCGACGCATAATATATTTTTCTTTAATTTGTTGTATAACATTTTAGCTAAGATCCACCACAACAAAAATTGACACTGAAAAAAATTTTCACAAATCTTTGTTATATGGGCTGGGCTTTGCGTATTGAATCCCTGTACAATGAGGACAAGTTCACACGAGACTATAGGATGTAATTTGTCATGTAGCACATAATTAATTTTATAAGATGAATGATGCTTTTTACCATATAGTGTTCACTTTGATCTTTAATTAATTAATGATCTTCTTAAAATATGTTTATATGTTTTATAAAAACAGTGATTTATCAAAATGATTAAATTTGATCAATCGAGATGCAATTTCAATTTTTTTTTTATTAATTATAAAAGCTTACGATGCCACTTGATCATCTTGTAGAATCAAGGGTTAATAATTAACATATAATTAATTATATTTGTTGTTAATTTGCTAGTTATATGTTAAGGGGTTCTACATTATGAAATCTAAAATATGCAAGTTGAATATAAGTGAACTTTGAAAAAAATTTATAAATACTGCTATTATGTCCCTAGTACTCGTATAAAAAAAAATCCCATTATTGATAATATAATGTCGTTAATCAATTTGTTGAGGAAATTAAAACATTACATTGCATATTATACAATATCATGCATATCATACATTGCATATTAAATAGAACGTTTATTTTATTTTAGAATGCTTTTCATCATCGAGATATACATAAAATTCAGTTTTCTGTCAGACGTTATTACCAGGCATAGGTATTTTTCTAGTTAGTGCCTAGATATACTAACTACATCTCTCCTTTGTTCATTGTGCTGTTGAGACTTCGGCTTTGATGAATCGTTTCATGAATACAGATAGTTATTCAAATGGTATGTTTGATATGGATTTCAGTCCCTGCTGTATCATTCATATGTATCATCCACTGGAAGAACGTCATCAATCAGTATTGACATAATGCTTGTGGAAACACTATTAAAATTACATGTACTTACTTGGAATAAACAGGAAATAGTTCCAGACCAGTATGATATGTTTTATAACAATTTTTAATGGAACATTTTTTAAAATTCCATTTGTTTATTTTTTGCTTATTTTATCTAAAATACTTAATTTATATGACAAATTTACCATTTCACAAATAATATTCATTGTTAGGTCACTAATGAAACTAAAAACTTAAAAAAAAAGATGAAAATCATTTTAGCATATTTTTATAAGATTCTATGAATGAGCCTTTGTCTGTCTTGAAGACCAGTAAATAACTGCCAAGTCATATTGTCGTTAATTCAGGCTTCAACAAAACAAAAAAGATAAGATCAGGTAAATACAGACGAGAGATAACACATCTCACATCAACAGTTAAGATACAAACAAAGCAAATTGAGACAGCATATCACTGGATCAGACTCCATGATATTTCGACATGCAGGCTGGTACATTTTGTATTGTGAGTACATAAATTCACCAAATAAAATGCTTCTATTTGAAAAAATGAACATTACAAAGTTATTTGATATTGAATTACTATCAAGTACCAATTTTCAAATCTAACTTAATATGAATAAGTATAATTAATTAATAATAAAAAAGTTTATCAAGCCACGAAAGTGATGATTCAAAACATGCTAACCAATTTTTTTCTTTCCAGCTGACTTCAGTGGAAGAAATAATATTGAAAAATGCGACCAACGTCTCGTTTAGAACTTCAGAACTACCACATAGTTTAGATTTCAAAAATTCATTTAAACCTCCCTGTTTCTTGTTATTTGGATTTAGTTTGTCTACGAAAGTTTTTTTTTCAGAGATATATTTTGAAATATCCAATGGCCTGTCCTAACAAAAAAGTTAATTTAAATAACTTTCAAAAGTTTTCTTTTGAGAACTGGATACAGTAATGAGTTTTTTTTAAATTTAAAAATGTTGCTCTAGGACAGCCAGTTATTGAAATTGCAAGACAAGAGTAGAACAATTATAAACCATTGGTAAATACCAATGCTTGATGCACCATATGATTCATCATGTCATATCAGATAAAAACGTTTTTCGATATGCATTCTTATCCTTTTATTTATTACTAAAATACAAATTAATTCATGCTATATTAATTTTAACAAAAATATATATTTTTGATTACAGAGTAATAAATAATATTAGGGTCGTGACGGCAGAGCGGGTTGGGGCCCAGAGCACTCGGTTCGGAACGTTATGGGTTCGATTCCCATCTGGGACAGTTAATATTTGTTTTTTGGAGGTCCGTAAAAAGAAATCTTGAAAATTCTACCAAGGCTAGTACGCAGCGGCAACTCTGATAAGCAATATCTATATTCAGTTTACTAGTTATTCATAAAAGGGAAAAATAGAATATGAAACTGAATTAATATCAATTTAATTAAGCTAAAAACCTTTAATAAACTTTAATAAAGAAAAGTATCAATTCAAGGTTATCCTTTTTTTTCTAGGTATTATAGAATTAATTTATTCGATATGAGAGCAGTAAAAAATACTTTATCTTCCAGAAATATTTAATAACATCATATTCATCAATAAATTTAAATTCCCCCCCCCCCTGGAATGCTCTAGTTCGAAGAAATTAAAAAATAAAAAAGGAATAAAAGGATAATACCAACGACATAACGGGAGTATTAATTAAAATACCTTGAAGGCCTTAAAGGAATAAGACTAACCTAAGTATTTTTTATGTTTTTATTATTAAAGGTATAAAAATTTATCTTCATATCATTCAACTTATTTCTGAATGAGTAGCTGTTATTATGATATTTTCCAAAATATATTCACAAAATTTTGATTTCTATTTGTTCAGAAAAAATAATTTATTTATGATTAACTATATTTCAGAAACAATTAGACGTACAGATTTCTATCAGCACTCAAATTGAATCTAGTTTTATTAATTATTAAGTTAATAAATATTAATTTTATAACTCTTATCTTTGTAGGGGGAATAGTTTTTATGATATCATATATGAATCTGAATTATGCACATGAAATTTTGTAAGAACAACTATAAATCAATTTATTTAGGAGAATATCATAAGAACTACTACTCCTACGAAGATAAACATTATAAGCTACTTTATACTAAAAATCAACCATTTTTAATTGGGAGACTGGCAATGATCACTACTCCAAATGAACCCTCTGATTTAATTTTTCATAAATTAAACATTTTGTCGGAACAACTAAAGTCAACATTTTTAAAATTTATATTGACACATATCTTTAAAACTATTACACCTATAATTATAAATATTACAAACTACTTTATAGTATTCAACTATAAATTTTATTTTAATTCTGTCAGACTCTGTATGTCTAATGGTCCCTGAGATATATTTTCCCAAAATAAATTCAATAACAACTGTTTTTTTTCGTTATTTAGTTTTGAAATGTTACTTTTTTTTAAAAAAAAAATCCTATTTCGGGAACAATTAAACTTAAATTTTACTCTATTTTAAATGATGTTAGTATTATTTGGTTTTCTACTGCTGTAGGTAGTTTTAAAGATAAGGAGCTCCGAAAGAAAAATTATTATTTTTTAAACATCTACCATTTTTACATGTAACATTATCTCACTATAATTTCTTCGTTAAAAATGTAACAAAGATTCAAAAAAGTTCTATAAAGTTTTTTATCAAATAATGCAGATTTTTTTTAAATGGCCTCTCGGACTATTAAGGAGGTTACGATAAATTGTAAAATATTTTTTTAAAATTTTAAGCTCAAATTGTTCAGAACACTTAAGGAATATTTCTGAGTAATTTGAAATATATAATTCAAAAATCAGTTGCGTAGTCCGGTAAAAAGAAAAAAAACTGAACTGACATTCTTGTAACAAATAATTAACCTTAATTTTTAAAGTTTACCTAAGGTAACATTAATTTATTATCATTAACTCCAAGGACCTGAGTTCGAATCCGGCTGGGTATAGAATTATTTTCTGTTACACTGTAGCCGTGGGTCAACTCCTGTGGGTTCTGGAGCCCACCCAGCCTCATAGATTGGGTACCCTTAATTGGGTAAAAAATCTGGGGGTCGAGCGTGATTCTGACCAATTCACTTCCTTGTACAACCTGTATAGTAACAGTACTTCCTTACTAAGTACTGAACCTCAGACCCTCCATGGGTTCCAGATTTTAATTTTTTTTTAACATTAATTTTAAGGTATCCTAAAGTTAAAAATTCAAAAGTAATTCCCTTTGATTTTATTAACAGTTCATAAGATAATTTTAAATTTACATATATTGAGTTAAATAAATAAAAACTGACTTTGCTATAAACTTAAGGCAATAAACGGAATTAGTTAAATAGAGTAGAAAGAGAATATGCAGTGAAACATACAGTAGCACTTAACTGATTAGGGTTTTAACTGTTTGGTGGACACTGCTATGACCACACTCAACTCCCTCCTTTATTTACCTTTTAGTAAGTTTCTACTTTCTCCAAGCTTCAGAAATAGATAAACTAAACCAATCTGTTTTACAATTTTATTTTTCCGCTTTTATAAAATGTATTTCTTTCAACATTTGATGAGGAAATAACATCCTGCATTTGCAATTCTAAATATTTTATTTATAAATATAACAAAAAAAAAGTTTCTATATTTTAAATAATTATATATTAGTAGATTTCGGAGGTGTTGGATGGCAACAATTAACATGTGCTTCACGAATCAAGAATCCATAACCGACGTTTCCTGAAGACAAGCGTTGTTTTTCATTTTTAAATGTAATCTTGCAGCTATAGATATTATAATTATAGATGCAATTAATCAAATAATAATAATTTATTGAATTATTCAAATATTTGTGTAAAAATAATTTATTTTTTACAACTTTTCCGCTTTAAATTTTATTCCTATTGAACTACTTATTCAGAAGTAATGTGTATTTTACTTCTATATTGTCTATACATCAAGCGTATTGATTTTAATCCGCTAGATTTTGTCAATATTTTTTAAACCTCTCCCAAAGGAATAGCTCTATATAGCTAAACCACCATTTCTATATTTGTATATTTTTCTTTATTTTTTTATTTAATAATTTTTTATTATTTCCTGAAAATTATATCTTCATGAAATTGTCCTTTTTCTTCATTTCTATCCAGTACATAGTTACTAATATTTCAAGGGTAATGTTTTGTCGTATGAGAATAAAATTTGCAAAAGGGGCGGTAATCCGTATGAAATAAGCCTAAGAAATTACATTTTTCACAGGTAAGCTCATATAATTGGTAAAATTTTAAAACAATCCTCCAACTCTCCATAAACTTGGGACAAAATCGAAAGAGCCATTCTTGAAATATAGGTGCTTAAGAAAATATATTTCGGCAAGTAATAGTAATGGATAGAATTTTGTAAAATTATACCATATTCCACACAATCATTAGCGTCCAATTAGAGATATTAGGTTTGTTTGTTTGTTTGGTTGTTTAGTGGCGCCAAACTTCATTGGTCATCAACGCCATTTATATTTTATTTAATTTTGCTAATATTCGTTAAATTTTTATTTATTTTTATTTTAT
>NW_027112549.1:182521-187738 GCF_000696795.3 Halyomorpha halys
ATTATCGGATGTTCTGGATACATAGAATCTAAAGCTTTTTAGGTGTTTTACTCTTAATATGGATTTTATTACAAATCTCAGACACAGATTCAAATTTATGCCTTAATGAGAACAACCTAAAATAAAAGTAGACATTTTTGTCATGATTACCCTTGACTCTGTGGAAGAATTTTAAAATTTAAATTGCCGTTTGAAAAATTTGAAATTATTTTTGGACTAAATTTAATTACAATTTAAAATTTCATAATTTCAGTATTACAGAGCTATATTACATTATTATTACGGAAACCCGGAGTAAAATATCCATCTCATTTTGTTCAGGGAACCCCCCTCCCTTGAACAACTTCAATTCAATCAAATATATAAGGTAATGCTAGATCATGTGCTGCTCTCTGTTGGCCGAGTTGACCAACTGAAGTGAAGAGAAGCGAAGAGACAATCCTCCATCTTCACTCCCAAAGGTTAAAGTAATTTTCTACTCTTAAACGCTTCATTAGCCAAATGGAGTAGAAGAGACCAAGGATCTGCTGACCCTCCGGGAGGCGGAGAGAAGGAAGGGAGAGCAAAATTAGTAACCGCATCATCCAACAATCATCTCACAAAAACAGCAAGAAGACATGTAATCATCGTATGTAATAGTATAATAGTTCAATGTATATTTATTAGTCTCCAATTCAAACTATGTGAATTCCAATAGTGTTAATGGCCACGCATTAAATATCAATAACTGCTTCACCCGAGACTGCAGTCATTGGACACATAGAATATACATCTGCAAATAATTTTAAAATTAGCTTATAGCAAACTTAATTCGAGAACGCATTTCTGGCGATTCTTAAACAATAATTGGGTAATTAACTTAAGTTTTATTTCACACATAATTCCTAAACGGCGCATCCTAGTGAAACAGTTATAGTGTAAGAAATCAAATACCATTAAATTTTGCGTCAAAGGATTACCATAACATATCAAATTGGTTGTTAAATAGTATACCGTAAATCTTTTAGTAGTATGTCGTAGTAGTTAAGCATTATGACGTAAATCGCAAGCCGTCGTAAACCAAAAAACGAAATATATTTGCAAATCTTCCCGAAATTGAGGTATATTACTTCATATAAATCCTAACTTAGCACAAGCAGCTAATTAGTAATACGGTGAATCTTATTGAAAAAATTAATTAAACAAATTAAAGAACATTAAATTATTCGCTGAATGAGTACCACAAAGTAATAATTGGGTCGAGTGGTATGTCGTAAACCACTTGTTTTGGTTATATACAGCCTTGAAAAAAAGCTATTGGAATAAAGAACAACCGGTGGTTTACGACCTCACCATTTGACCAAATTATTACTTAATGGTACTCCTTGAGCGTATAATGTCTTTAATAAGTTCTTTAATTTGCTTTATTAATTTTTTGCAAAAAGTCCATCATTATTGGTGAACCATCTGAAAAAAGATTCATTCCAACGAAAATTTCTAATTCGTTAATTCCAAAATAATTCATTCCTGTTTTATGTTTGTATTTATATGGACTACAATACCTCAGCTTTGGCAAAATTTGAAAATTAGTTTGTTCTTTTGGTTTACGACAGTTTACTAAATACTACTTGACCAAATTAATATGGTACTCATTCGACACAATGATTGTTCTGGACTCCTAAAATATACATTTCTTTTTTATATTAAAGTTATCTAAGCTCTTCATAGGACTGTGGGTCATATTTATAATTTATTTTAGTCATATTTGTTAATATTTCTCTTACCTTAGAAGCAGCCACAAAAAAAAAAAATAAAAATAAAACGAGAAGACTTAGTTCCTTCCTATTGAGCTGTGAGGAATGGGTAAAAATAAAAAATTGACACTTAGAAATATTTTTTAGGTTCTTCAGGATTCTTTCAAATGAGTTTCTCTTTATCTTGTTCACAGAAATACAAATAAGATACGATAATCCCATATCTATAATTATTTAACTACTTTATTTTAAAATTGTATGTTTTGTTTTTTTTAATTTGAATGAGTTCTAAAATAAGTAAAATCTAATGCATTGATATTTAAAGATATAACAGAGAATATAGTTGAAGATTTCTTTGACGGTAGTGGAAAAATTTTCTTAATTTTAAGGAGCATACATTTTTTCTGACTGTAAATTTTATAATTCTTGTTGCGGATTTGAAAGACTGATTTTCCTATTCTTTTTTTTTTTTTTTTGTATTATTTCATTTTATAATAATTATTGTAATTGTTATTGGATTCATTTTTTTTAACTTTTAAATTTGTTTCTTAATATAAATACTTATTTTTTGACTTTGTTAACATAACTATTTACTACGTGTTCCTATTGTAATTATAAAGATGAATCTTTAGATACGCTCTTTATTAGTCAAAACAACAATGTTTACACTTGAACATAAAACAATACATTCAAAATTATTATCAACCGAAGTATTCAGTTTTTGTTTAGACAACAACAACAAAAAAACACCTAGTTCTGCATTATTAATTGTTAGTAATTGATCATATGGCGAGAGATTTCAAATGGGTTTGCCACAGAAACAAATGTAAAACAACGAAACATTAAGTGAATTATAAATAAAAATATATTTAAAAGAAATATACTAGAGAAATAAAAATGTTGATAATAATTTCGACAGTGGCAAACCCGTTTCAAACAGTCCTTTGCTAACGTCGACTATTGCCGCTGGAGACATTAATAATCTTCCCACCTCATCTTCATTATTTGTGCATGAATATATATTTTTTAGATTTTTACTAGCATATAGGATAGCATAACTTTTTTTTTTAAGAACAACTAACTACATCTCGACATACGACTGACATGGACTCAAAAGACAAAAAACTGCTCGTCGATTTCGACTATTACAACATTTACTAGACAAACGGTCCAAATTGCCAATCCATTACAAACGACTGATCTACATGACTATTATAAGGCCTATCTGGACATACGGAGTTGAGCTTTGGGGCTCCACTAAACCATCAAAATCCTTCGTAAAATCCTTAACGCTCCTCTCTTTGTCACAAATCAAGTCATCCATCATGACCTCAATATCCTATATGTTGCCGATTTGGCCAAAACCAGATACCATTCCTTCCATGGAAAACTTCCCAACCTCCCAAATCCACTTATTTCTAACCTAGCTTCTCCTTCATTACCTAAGAATCCTCCTAGGCGTCTGAAAAGAAGATGGTCGGGATATTCTCTTCTAGAAATGTTATTGGAGTTCTATCAATGGGTAGATTCTCCACATTTTGGTACCATGTCACTACCTCACCTACAGCAAATTTTGCTTGTTGTATATATGTTATACAGTTGTAAATAACAATAAATAAATGATTAAAAAAGAACAACTAAATTCAGAAAACATTTTTCATAATTGCTATAGTTGAAAAATTCCAGACATCCCCAAACTTATCGAGGATAATTATATCTTGTGCTTACTAAGGTAAAACAAGACGCTGCCTTGCAGAGATAAGGGTTGGGTCAGTGGGGGCCTTAGATTAATAAGGAGGGGGATCAGTCCTGGTCAAAGAGATAGCCTCGGGTCTTCTATCATTGGCTCTGGTTCGGTCAACCTCTACTTCCAAAATCCGCTAAGGGCCAATTGGGATGACCCTAACCGTTTCAGTATTTGTTTCTGCCTCCGTCAATTGTCTTAATTATAGTCCATAATTGTTATAGACAGACGTAGTACCTTTTTAGTTGATATAAAAACTAAAATTAAAAGATATCAAAACTCTGAAGTGTGCTGCTTTCGTCCTTCTGATATCATTACACAACAGTCATGTAATTTGTCTTAACCTTAGTAGGAGGAAGAGTTAGAGAACATGCTAGCAGCAAAGAAATAAATCTCTGCTAAGTATATCAACCAGTAAGATTCCTTCCTATATTTAATTAGGTTAGGAATAGAACCAGGTGTATAAGTAGCATAAAACATAAAATTGGTTTTGAATTTTTTTGGAAAGAATATTCAAGACTTAAACAAATTCAAGACTCAAATCTAAACACATTAAAAAACATTTTAAAATAATTAACTATGTTAAATTCAAAGAGCTCGGAATCTTTGGATTGAAATAAAAAAAAATAAATATAAATAATAATTTAAAAAAAAATTAAATATCGAAATAAAATATGAATCATAGACGTTGTCGACCATGTGGTTTAACGCCCTAAACCCCATGCGAACAACAAGATGTATAGATTCCTCAATATTTCAAATATCCTTCCTTTTGAAATTCACCAATTTTTTCCCCTGAAAATTGCTATTTCTGGAAAGTATACTTTATATGCACATTTCAATATGATACATATTCTTTTATCCTTTTTTTCGTAAGATGAAAACCATGTTTTCAATTAGTTAAGTTCATATCACATGTGTTCGAATCGTAGTTGCTTCACATTAGTAGCTTGGAACGAAATTGATTTGCCCAAAAGTTATTTATAGAATCAGGATGAAAAAGTAAAGGAACGAAGGTAGAAAAGGACGGAAATTGTTACCAACAAGTCACATTGCTAGATCGGAAGAGAGATGGACCGGAAGGAAAGCTGGAACGAGTATCAGTGGAGGAACAAAACTACTAGTACAAGAGCGCAAGAGGACAAAAAAGGGGCAGTTATTTCACTCCAATTTTTGATTACTTAATTGAAAACTATGTATAATTACTAGTCAAAATTGATGAGTCTACCAAGTATAGGTAGAGGGAATAAAAAATGGTGGCTATTTCAAAACGTTAAAAATAATTAATTTTTTATTCGGAGCTTTGTATCTTTACAACTACTAAAAATAATAGAACATCTAAGAGAACATCATTTAAATTAGAGTAAATTTTCTAAAATAGAGCTATTTACGTTCAATAGTAAAAAATTTCATAAAAATGTATGGAATGTACTGAAATATAAGTAGTTAGCTACTTATTTTGAAAAATCTATATCTCAGGAAGTATGTGACGTACAGATGTCTATTAACACTGGGATTAAAGCTAGTTTAATGAGCTATAAAGTAGTTTATGACGTTTATTTTTGTAGGAGTAGTATTTTTCATGAACTTTGCTAAAATAAATTTTCATTTGCCAAATTTATATTGGCAACGCACAAGACATCCTCATGATCGTCGCACATATAACTACTACTGTAAACTCGTTACGAGAGAATTGTCCAACCATCGATCCGAGTCCTTCAATTCCTACCTCTCTTCCCT
>NW_027112549.1:189370-196259 GCF_000696795.3 Halyomorpha halys
TAGTCTGATTATGTTCATTTGTCTATCCTTTTGTTTGTATATATTTTAAGAGTTTTTTATTTTATTTTATTTTTTTTTATTTTTTTATTTTAGTATGTATGAGATCATTTATCAATATTACCTATTGCCCACAACTGTGTGGCAGATTGTAATATCTATCAATAAATAAATCTATCAATCTTAAAAAAAAAAAAATTATATTCATATGTGAATATCATAAAAACTGCTACCCTACGAACATAACTGTCAAAAACTACTTTGTAGTAAGTTAAATTTCCTTTATTTTGAGTGTTAGTAGACATATGTGCGTCTTATATGTCTTGAGACATATATTTTCTCAAAAATCCAACATTTTATACGAACAACTAGAAATTAACATTTTCTGAGTTTATTTTGTCCAATATCATTAAAACTACTACTCTTACTAAGATAAACATTATAAAATATTTTATATTAAATTTAACATGCTTTAATTTGAGTACTGGCAGACGTCGATACGTCCAATGGTTTTTGAAATAATGTTTTTTTCATAAATCAAACTTATTGTCCGAACAACTATAACTCAATTTATTTTAGCAAATATCATGAAAATTACTATTCCTACGAAGGTAAAGGTCATAAACTACTAATAAAAAGTACACTAAACTACCTTTAATTTGATTGCTAATAGAAATCTACGTCACATAGTTCCTGAGATATAGATTTCTCAAAATAAATTAACTAACTACTGATATTTCAGTACATTTTTATGAAATGTTACTTTTTAAAAGGCTATATCTCGAGAACTATTGGACGTAAATATCTCTATTAGGGCTAGTATTTCATCAAATTTACTCTTCTTTAAATAATATTCTTTTTGATTTTCTAGTGTTGTTAGTAGTTTTTAAGATATAGAGCACCGAATGAAAAATTAAGGTTTTGAAACAGGCACCATTTTTTGTTTCCCCAACCTATACTTGGCAGACTCATCAATTTTTACTAGTAATTATACATAGTTTTCATTAAAGTAATCAGAAATTGGGAAGAGATAACTGCCTTTTTTTCTTCCCGGTTCATGTACTATACCCGTTCCGTTTTAAAGGGGAGTAGGAACAGCCCACTTCTATCTATGATAACTAGAGCATCAACTAAATTAACAGTTCAGCTAATTTTTTCCTAGGACCAGTCACATTAGATCAAAAGAAGATTTATACGCCACAAAATTGTTTTGTTAAATTTCATAGTTAGAACCTTCTTAGAATAAGTGCTTAAATATGTAAATTAAAAGTCTAACTAATTTTTTAACTGCTTAAAAGCCACTAACGACAATAGTAGTTTGTGGTTGTCAATTAGTTAGTTTTAAGATGTGAAGTACATCAGAGGGCCATGACAATGTGTTTTCATAAAATTTAGGTATCTAGGAGATGAATTGATAGGATGAGTCTTACTGGAAACAGTCGTAAATTCTTGCAGGATGAAAACTTTACTCCATAGAAAAAAACCTATGGTATGAAGAGAATGGGATCCTACAAGAAAAGCGTTGGTCCTTCCAGGAAAGAAACTTTACACAGCAAGGGAACTATACTGCGGTCGTGAAGGGGATGACAAGTCCTACAGGAACAAGCTGTTGGTCCTTATGAAACAAAAAAAAACGTTTAGAAAGGAGGAGCATCCAGAAAAAGTAGAGTGAAATAAAAGTCTAAAATACAGTTCTAAAAATAACATTAGAATGTACTAATCTACTATATATATTATTGCTCTCAGACTCCAAAGGAGGAGAAATTCTTAATGGAATTCAAAATGTTATTTAGCCAGTTTTTTCTTAGTCAACTCTTTGGGCCATTAAACGACATCATGAGATGCTAAGTGAAAGATGATAGCTTTAAGTTTATCAGAAGATTCTATTGTTATATTTATTATTCCATTAAAATAATACATTAAGAAATATTACAATATACAGCATGGTTATTAATTTGTGCAATCAAATTATTTACAAGAAATGTACATTTTAATATACCATGGTTACCTGACGACTGTAGTAGTTCTCGTTACAGCAGCTAGGGAGCGTTGTGTTAGTTTGGAACGGTGTAACACATTGTAGCAGAGTCACTACAACTAGCAATGTTACTTACTGTATTACACCGGCAATGTTAACAGCAAAACCTAGCGATTTACGGTTGGTACTTACTGTTATGATGTATCTAGAACAACTATGAAAAAACTGTAATTCATTTAAACTCTTCATGATATAGAATCATTTTTTTATGCAATAAAAAAATTGTAACTATATATTTTTATTTGATATTTCAATTTATTCAAATCAGTATTTCCAACTTCTTAACATTCTCTCCAATTTATTCTTTAGTCGATCTCTACTTCCTTATAGCTAAGCTCTAAAGCTACTTTCACATATTCCATCTTTCTTGGTTGCCTTATTTTATGTCCGTAACGATCTTCCTTTTAGTCGAGCTCTTTCGGATTTTCTTTCAGTTTTCCTATATACTAGTTTACTGAAATGTTATTCATGAAGATATTTCCAATAATTCAGTATCAAACGTCTTATCCTTTTCGTTACTTTCTTCGTCGCATCTGATAGCTAGATTTTTCCAATGTATACTTAGTTAGTTAGTTATTCGATAATGACGGTTTTAATGAATAAATTATTCTATATAACTTATAATTTGTTTGAGTTGAGTAAAAATTTCTAATGTCGATCATGATTTTTTTACATTTTAACCCACTGTGCGACCTGCCCTAACCTTTGAGTACGAACCCGATATCATTCCTTCCATTATAAACTCCCTAACCACCCAAACCCACTAGTTTCTAACCTTGCTTCTTCTTCGATTCCTGGCAATCCTCCGAGGTGCCTGAAAAGAAGATGGCCTCGTGACTTTATATTGTAAAATGTTTTGAGTTCTACTACTGGGTAGTTTCTCTACATGCTGTATCATATCATTATCTTATGCCATTATGATCAAATTTACTTGTTGAATTTTTTACACAGTTGTAAATATCAATAAATTAAATTTTAAAAAAAATTAAAAAAAACCTTTGAGTAATTATTCATTTCTCCATTTTTTTTCTTTAGAAAGCAAAAAAATAAATCTCTTTTCGAGAAAAACACTGTTATCAATTATTAATTCTACTAGCAACATGAAAGTAGAACTTAGCTTTGGTCTCAGCTTTTGATCTGTAAACATTCTAAATAAATAAATAAAAAACTCGACGTTCTTCTGGAACAGAACGATTAAATATTTAGCCAAACGAAGAGGAAGCGGCTTTAGCAGAATGTCAGACAGAAACTTTCTATTTGTTTATTCTCTTCAATCTCTTTCTTCCACCAAATGTACTTTTATTTCGTCAAATCTGGGCCTTAACTATCTTAATCATCGTCAAAATCGGTTTGAATTAGAAATTTATTCCTTAAATCAAATAAAATGTTTTTGCTAACGAGTTAAGGATTTGTCCAAATTCCAATTAATTATAATTTATAATTTTAAGTGTGACAAATGTTTTTTGTTTAACTTATTATTTTAATTATATATAAGGTGATGTGGAATCAATGCTCATTGTACACAGTTAAACATTAATTTTTAAACTAGATTAAAAAAAAAAAAAAGATCCTAAGACCATTTTGTATAGCACTATACATTCGCGTTCAGAGACAAGTGTAATAAATTCAGAACATGACTGAATATATTTTTATTTCTGATGAGTATTTTATTTATTAACTATCAAGTTTTAAGATTTATTATCATTTATATTGCTTTATAAACATTCTTATTTATAAGTATTCCTTATTTCTAAACTTTTTAAAAACTCACCTCTCACGCCCCTATTTTTCATTTCAATCAAAAAATTAGATATATGTAAAATTTTAGCGTACATGTAGTATGGAATTTTCCTCCCAAATGAATTTTATATTTAATTCCCCATTTTCTCGAAAAATTGCACTGTCGGCAATTTTTATTTCTTTAATTGCTTTTAATTTCATTATTGTTTTCTACTATTCCGCCGTAGATAATAAAAATTGTATCAATTCTGATAATCTCATTTTCTATTTTAGTTTTTTGGCTAGCTTTTTTTCTTTCTTGGGACCATCACGAAATAAATATTGACTGACCCAGGTGGGAATCGAATTCAAAACCAGGTCCTCTTATGTTCCATATTTACATTAATGTTTATTTACACCCTTACGAAATTACATACATAATTTCTTAATTCTTTATATTATAATTCAACCAACAAGACTGTCAAGACCTAGTCTTAGGGACGGAAGGTTCTTACCAGGACTTATTTAAAAGGTTTTTTTTTGTTGTTTTTTTTATAATTTATTTATTGATATTTACAACTCTATACATATATACACATCAAGTAAATTTGCTGTAAGTGATATTATGACATGATAAAAACATGTGGAGAATCTACCCATTTATAGAACTCCAAAAACATTTCTAAAGGAGAAGATCTCGAGGCCATCTTCTTTTCAGACGTCTAGAAGGATTATTAGGTAGTGAAGGAGAAGCCAGGTTAGAAACGAGTTTAAAAAGGTTTACAGTTAAATGAAGGAATTACGACTATTTCTAGGGTTCTGATACTTATTACTCAATTAACGCTATTTTCCCTTTCCTATAGGGTCTTAAGGGAAATGTTATAAGGAAATAGTGCTATATGCTGCAGCACTTATGTGTGTTGCAGTTTCCTTGCACACTTTCCTTAGAAAGCTATAAATATGTATAGACTTGATTGAGGCTCGTAAAATAGAACCTGTGGCCGTGAGTACTTATACATACATAGTTCATAATAATACATAGTTCATGATAACAAATTTATGAAACATTGGAATATATTTTCTAGGTTTTTCCGGTTGCCTAATTAACTCCATTATGAGTAACTACTGTTTCGAGATTAAAACCAATCAATGGGAGTTGTAACTGAATAAAGTTACTTCAGATGATGTTACTTCTAACATATTTCCCTTTTCTCTACACTCCTGACTCTCAAGCTCTGTATACTTTGCGCATTATTGAGGAATAATGCGCAAAGTATTATTTGAGAGGTCTAATCTTATAAATATGACAAAAAATGGTTGGTAAAATTTTAACCGGTATTAGATAGTTACAGCCACGATAGAATTGGCAAGATAGACACTACAGCAACGGAACTTCTTATAGATTTTTTTTGTTCGTACCCTCCTATAGAGAGTATATAGGGGTTATAGTTACTAGTACAATATAAAACAGAAAACATACAAGTCCTAAATCCTTGTTTTATCCGAAGGTATTTTAAAGATTATGATACGTGCCCTGTGTGTGGACGTCGACAGAGGTGGAGAAGCGCAAGCGTAAGTTAAGCTTCAGTTATATGTTGAGTGGGGAGGGTCCGCTATGCTGGTGGTGAGTTATAGTATGTTCAGCCTGCAGAGTCCCAAGCATCATTTGGAGTATCCGAGTTGTTTTAGCCTAGTGGGAGAGGAGGAAGTGAAACAGTCGTGTTTAGTGAGTAAACGAACACGGTGTTAACTGGCGGTCTTAATAAGTATTAATTCAGAACAAAGCTTCACAAAGCGAAAAATAAACATTCGTTTTGTTCGAACTTTAGAGAGCAGTAGAAAAATTACTTCCGTTTGCCTATTTATGAAATATGTCCTATACATCCTCATATAAGGGGAAGTATTGCGATTGTTGAAAATCCCAAACTCCTATTTTCAATACACGTTTGGAGATCACATGTGTCCAAATAACCAAGTCTTGCAAAATGATTTAAGTTTGTGTGTAGAGATTTTATGTTCCAAGATACATAGAATCCAGAAAAAGTCTTGTAAAATAAAAACATTCACTATGATAGCAGAGTCTACTATAATATGTTCCAGGAGAACAGTTAAATGGGGTAAACAAGAGCACATAAACTGCAGGTTGGGTGGCATTGTATTTTCGAAGGAGTCCAGAGCTTCATGAACACCGTCCCACCCGCTTTTTCACCGATTTATTTTGTCTGGTGGACAACAGAGAGATTTGTTTATGATTTTGCACTAAAAGCACACATAACCCCATGGTGATCAGCGGGTGCCAATTCTACTATTCGCATTTTTTTTTTAATTTCTTGAAATAAGTAAAAACATTTTTCATTGTTAAAAATTATTTAAATAATAAAACGTTACGTATTCATTTGTAGATTTTTTAAATATTTTCTCGCATTTATTACCAATTACATATATCAATTCTGGTTTAGAGTTCTAACGTGCACAATTTAATCATACATTAAATGAAACTATTGGTTTTTAAGAAAACTTAAAAATAACATTCTAATTAATTATTCCGTAATCTCGTTTCTATAACCTCGTGGTCTGAAAAAATCAATTCTCTACAATTTACGAGAAATATAAAGCAGCCTCGTAATATAAAGCAGCTATAATATAAGTAAATTATTTCTCTTTAAGCTATTACATCCTAACATACTGTTTATAAGTTACTATATGATTATATATAACTCCACATAGTTAATTTATTTTTATTTATTATACAATTAGAATTAGCAATGTATATATGTGCTTAGTTATGGATGTTATTGGATCCTTATTTTTATCATATTCTATATCATCTTCTTTTATTGTCTTTATTGTATTAAATTGTTAACTTGCAGCTTTATAATTTACTTCAAAGTCCATTGGGTTATTTTTATTATAACTATTTTTTATTTTATTTTTATTTTTGCAGTTGTTAATTAAATTATTAGTTGTATCAATTGTATAAATTGTATATCCTCCATAACGTCCAAATAGTCTAAACTGTAATATTTATATTTCACTTTTATTTAACATTTTATGTGTTATTTTGGCACCGGCCGATAGATTGTTGTCTGGTCGGATCATATTGGATGTATTTTTTAAATGGATAAAATAAATAAG
>NW_027112549.1:196939-206847 GCF_000696795.3 Halyomorpha halys
ATTGTTAAAAATATATGGATTTTATAAGGGTAAGAAAAATGTCTATTTACACGGTTTTGCATGCTACATTAGCTGCTGAAACCCATAAGTGCTTGTTACATGATACTGATATTGGTAATAATAAATATTTTATTTTTATTTATTTATTTTCATAAGTTTACATTTTTGGACAATTTATTACGTGTTAAAAAGGGTTACCATGGGAAAAAAATTGAACAATCCAAGTTATTTTCTTGTTTATATCATTCTCAGAGATTAGCACAATATAAGAAACTATTTTGTTTTTAATAGAAATTATAATTACATAAAATTATAAATAAGTTGAGTCCTAAGCTGTTATCACTGGATTACTTTTCTAAAACCAGAGAGGGGTATAACCCTAATCCTTCATTGCAAAAGTGAAGCCAAAAGGCCACGACCACGAAAGGAAGGTTTAGGTTAGGTTTAATTGGAATGTATGCCATTGTAATCTAAACTGAAACAGAAGGCAGCCAGAGATTGGCTCGTACTCTTCTCCTACTCCTCTGTCACGCCCCTGAAAGGAACATTAGGCCCGTATTTTTTACTTCAATTTTTCTACAAGCTTACCCTTTCTATTACATTCCTTCCTCCGAGATCAAACAAAGGTAAAAACTTAATTCTTTGATGGGAACTTTTCGTTTTGTTTTGTTTTTTTTGGTGCGCGCATCAAACAACTTTCACTTACTACCTTACTTTAATCCTTGGACATTTTAAAACATAAATTTCATTATTATTCATAATGTACCACACTTACCTAACTATATATTTCATATGTAGGTGGGAGTAAAATCTGATTATTGTTATAACAACAATGCAAAAAAATAGTATCAATTTTTTTCCATATTTTTCAATCATCCATTCTTTATTTTTATTAATTATGATAGTTTTTTTAAATAAACAAAGTACTTAAAATTTAGATAATTTTATTTTTTACTTTTTTGTCGTTCTGAAAATTTGTATTTAAAGGTTTCTAGGAGTGTGAAAAAAGATTATCAACTTTGTTCCTGCATAGAATAGAATAGTTTAACAAAATATAACATATATACATACTATAGAATAGGATCGATCGACAACCTCGGTCCTCTCGGTTATTTTAGATCTATCTTAGCAGCCAGGTAAAAACCATAATTTTATTTAATTATTAGACTCTTTTATAGTTTATATCTATTTATTTTTGTATTTATAAAAACAATCTGAGGTGCTATATTATTACAAATAAAAAAAAAATTAAAGTTAAGTTTTATTGATAACTCGGAAATTAAGTCCTTAATTGAGCTTAAGCATATTTAAAATTAACTATTGCTTGATTGAACATTAATATACGGAGTTTAATCAAAATCGTTCGAGTCGTTTTTTTAGAAAATCGATAAAAAAATGTGAAAATCGATTATATAAATCAGCACTTCAGATTAGCCAATATTTTAGATAAATTTGTAACTGACCTTCCTAAACTATTAAGTATAAGTTGTGTATGACATTTTTGTGTAACTAAGTTTTTGAGCTAGGCTGCTAACATAAATACAGATTAGTTTGTGAGACTTGGTTATTTGGAGGTCTTCAAAATGTTTATTTCTGTAAAAAAAAAAAATCGAATTCAAACATTTTCGTGATCGCAATAGGAAGCAAAAATGATCTTTGTTCTCTCGCAGATTGTTTCTGACAAAAAAAAAAATGCTCAATTTTTGAATTAAAAAAATAACGAATATAATTTAAGTTCAAAATCTAGCTTATAAAGCTGTTTCTGAAATTTTGATTTTTGGATTCAAATTGAATTCTAAGCTTTCATTTAATTATTCAAATACAAAAAAAAAAGACCACATACCTTCATTAAAATGCAGAGTATCGAATGTAGAAAAGTGCAAATATTGCACAGCCAGCATTGATCTGTACAAATATAACTTTATCTAAAATTCAATGAATTATTCAAGGGGGTGAGTACCGTGATGGCCAGTGTAGAAAAAGCTACACAGTGGCCAATCTGGAGGGATTAAACTGTTTCCACCCTTTTTCCCAGATCTCAATTTTCATAGAGGTTACCCTTCCTATATGGGTCTGCTTTATTCAACAACACCTTTGCTCACTTTCGAGTTGGAATTAAAAAAAAAGTTTGAATTTATTATTTTGTTGTTTGCATTGGATCAGTTCGATTATCAGACCGAGCAGAGAAACTTTTTTAATATAAATTTTCAAACTTTTAGACAGTGTCGAGAACTTTATACAGATAGAGTTTTATTCTGTAGAACATTTATTTGTAATACTATTAAGGGTTATTTTTTTTCTTTTTACTATTATAATGGAAACTAAGTATTAAAAACTATTGGGATATTGTTTTCCTTTAATTTTTATAGATAGAGATATTGTTGACTTGACCTTTAACCGTTATTATTTGGAAATAAAAATAATGTTTAATAACACAAAAACCCAGAAAACTATAGTATTGATTTAATTGACTGAACTGAGGCCTAGGTATATGCTATTGGAATAGTATAGAAAACATGATACAACCATCATAATTATAGAAGAATAAATAGTAAAAATCACCCCTATCCTCATATCTCTCTTTTACCTATTATCGGTAAAATCCTTGAGAAACTGTTCTTGAAGCGCCTTTTACTCCATCCCAGATTCTAACCACATAATCCCAGATCACCAGTGTGGATTCCGAACATCCAACTCCACTCTCCAGCAATGTCATCGTGTGGTTAATGTATCATCTGCATTGGAGCGCAGAATGTACGGCTCGGGAGACTCTTGATAGAGAACAAGCTTTTGATCGAGTTTTGGCACCCTGACACATACACAAAATCCGTAAATTCTTACCTCCTACATACTTCCTTAATATTAATCCTTGTCTCTCCGACTGATTATTTCAAGTAAATCACAACAGCACATATTCATCCCTCTTCAATCTGCTGGTGTACCTCAGGGTAGTATTCTTGGTCCTATCCTTTATACAGTTTTTACATCTGACATTTCAACCTGTCCTAACACTGCTCTTACCACGTATGCTGATGCCACTTACCTATTGTCAGTGAGTAATGACCCTTTAGTTGTATCATAAACTCTTAAATCCCACATCACCACCCTTGAAGAATGTTGCCGAAACTATAGAACTAAAATTAATTCAAAGAAATTCCACCAAATCACATTTACTCTTTGTCGTAAACCCATGACTTCCTGCCCTACAGTATCCTTTAATAATACCCCGCTCATTCTTATTAAACATATCCGTTACTTTGGACCACATTTGGACAAAAAACTGACTTGCAATTCGCTTACAAGATTGAAAAGATAAAAAACTTAAATACTGTAATAGTCAATTCCGACTGTTACAACATTTACTAGACAGACGGTCTAAACTTTCCATTACAAAAGACATATGTTTACATATGGAGTTGAGGTTTGGGGCTCCTCAAAACCATCGAATTCCTAACTTATCCAATCCTTAAGGCTCCTTACTTTGTCCCAAATCAAGTCATCCATCTAGACCTTAATGTTACATATATTGCCAATTTGGTCATAACCAGATACCGATCCTTCCATGATAAAATATTTTAATACAGTTGTAAATTCCAAAAATAAATTTTTAAAAAATTGAAGATCGTGGGGTTTTGTATAAAAAAAACTACTGTTGAAAAATTACTACGAGTTAAAACTTCATGACACATGTAATCATTTTTATTGAATGTATATCAAATATACAATCTTACACAGTGGAATAGACTTACAAGAATATCCTTTGTACAGTTATCGATGTTCATGCTAAACCGTATTGTACACACGGTAGTATGCGTCCTGAATTGTCTTACGAGCTAGCTCCTCGAATGGTTACCATTCGATCCCTTACAGCATTTTCATATCATAGATAAAGGGGCATCTGAATTGCAAAGGAGCGACCCCCCAACGGGCCACTATCCTACCCGACTGTTATTTCCCGTTAAGTATTAGCTTTGTTAAGTCGTTCTCCTGAAACACTAAAACCTGGAGCAGGGGATTTGACTAACAAATATACACATTCATTACACATTCAAGGAAGGGGAATGTATGCGATAGCTCATTTCGACCCTTCCTAATGTTTATTTAAATTTAGGCGGTTACCAAGCTGCTCGAGTGTTAAAAAAAAATGAGGAATATTTTATAAAACTGGCTAAAATGGTTGCAATGGTTTATATTTTATCACACAGATTAATTAATAGTTATTATTATTTTTTTAATTCAAAGTTATTTTAGCATTGTAATTACGAGAATTCATTTCCTATAATAGCACTTAACACTATTAGAAGTTATGATAACATGATTGGGCTTAAAGTTTGATAATAGCAATAAATTATCTTATATTATAATTATAATATAAATTAATTATCTTATATTATGATTATAATAGCAATAAATTTTCATATATTATAATTATAATAGCTTAAATTTTAAATAAAACGTAATTTTTAAAAATACCTGCTGGGTCGCCCATTTTAATTTTTTTTTTCGTACCTATTATTATAACAAAATGAAATTAAATTTATTATATATACTTCACTGAGTCTTCTAATACATTTTATGTAGAGTCCATTAATAAACCAACAACATTAATAAGCCAGATATATTCACATTTCATGTTTTGGAAAAAACCTTCGTCTTGCCCCACAGTATCTTTTAATAATACCACCTTACTCCTGTTGAACAGATTCGTTACTTAGGACTAAATCTGGACAAACGACTGACATGGAATCCTCATACAAGACTGAAAAGACAGGAAACTGTTCGTCGATTCCGACTATTACAACATTTACTAGACAAACGGTCCAAACTTCCAATTCATTACAAAAGACTGATCTACATGACTGTTATAAGGTCTATCTGGACATAAAGGGCTCCACTAAATCTATAATAATTATCTGCCACACTTGGATTCGAACCCCGGTCTATCACTGAGCCACGCCACTTCCTAAATAATATATATCCCTGACTAATACATAGTAGTTTATGTTCTGATTAAATGAATAAATATATATTTAGAAATTTCCTTTTTAAGCGGTTTACACAAAGTTCATACAACGTGGGCAGCAAGAATACCCTATTAATCTCACAAAATATAATTAACAATGTGGAAGTTGAAATGGGTGCTGATGAACTTGGCTAACCAAGTGGTCAAATGCCAGCCGGATTGGTTTCCTTCCCTTTGATCCTAAAGGCTAATTCACAACCAGATTACAACCCCTGTCCTCTATGTTTGACGAGGGAGGTGGGTGGAAGGGGGTATTTCGCAATCAAAAGTTGTTCAGTTGTTACCTCAAGGTCCTAGTCACTAATGATGTCGCGGCTAATGGCTCTTGTTGAGTGGTGCCTACATTGTTACATCTAATGTATTACAGTACGCTGTGATACAGTATATAATACCATGTAAGGAGAAGACGGTCATGGATGTAAGGAATAAAAAACACAATTACATCAAAATATCCAACAACTTTTTCGCCTACTTGTTGGCCTCCTTCAGAAACAGTATTCAAAACAGGTGCTCTTTTGATAGAAATGTTACAGTTGTATACACACTATTCTTAATACTCTTATATTTCATTTTATGCTTGCAAATTTTATGCACAATCATACAATCTTCAATATTCTCCTGCTCAAATCTTCAACACTCATGGATTTTAATGAAATGAAAAATAGTTTATTGTTCCGGACCCTACCCTTTAGAACTATTACAAGGGTAATTTTATTTTTTTAATAACATATATTGGCAAAAAAACAGTGTGGTCTCACTTTAAAAACAAAAAAAAGTTGTAAAATATCTGTTCAATTATAATATTGGATTAGATTGGTGAAGTAAAAGGTAGCTAAATAGAAGGGTTTTAAGCGAGGGAAGGGTTGGTACATGACGTATGTTAGAGGGAATGGAGTTTCAGAGATATGCAGCTCGGGTAAAAAATTCTTTATTAAACGCAGCAGTTCGGTCAGGTGGAGGGTAGATATCAGATAAACGGGACCTGGTAGTACGAGATTGGACTGAGAATTTGAATTGCAGGTTTTCTAGGATACAGGAGGGGCATTGAGTACTAATTACTTGTAATAGAAAGGAAGCTAGGGAATACTGGCATCGGATGGATGAATAATCATTTCCGAACCTATGAAAGAAGATGCTGCGGGAGGATTCCATGGATTCATGGAAGAATGGAATGGACGGTGGCTGGCGAGCCTGAAGGGCACCACTCTGAGGAAGTTCTTCCCTACCGTCCATTCAAGACTGAGAGCGGGGCGGGTCCTCCCAGATTATTGGGCCTCGCAGTTCCTGACAGGACATGGTGGGTTCCGGGAAAAGATGCAAAGCTTAAGTATATCGACCCCCGGTGCCCTACGTGTGGATTCTCTGACACTGCAGAGGGCGTAGTCTTGGATCGCACCATCATGGAAGGACACCGTGCTAGGTTGTTGAGAAAAACCGGGATATTCGCCCTCGCCGAGTTGAACTTCCCTTGTATGATGGAGGAGGAGAATTATCCCTTCTTCAGGTAGTTTATCAACGGGTGGAAGGAGGTGGTCGGCCCGACGCACTTTACGTTAGGAAGGGCTCGACCACCCGGAATCGGCGAGCCACCAATACAAGAAGATTAAGTTGAAGAAGCAGACGCAGACTTAGGCCAAGAGGGCTGGAGGATGCACCCGGACGGGTTATCCTCATTTTGTGATGAAATATTAACGTGCACTAATTATTAATTATCAAATTAACCATCCGTAATAAGAATTTGAAGAAAGTAAATATATCAAATATAATGACAAAAATACTAATACAATTATAAAAATTTAAATTAAATAAGACATAATAAACACACATATGCTTAAATAAATTATACATTAAGCTTAAGCTTGTGGAAATTAGAACATAACTTGTCTCTCCAGTTGGGAATAGTAAAGCCTGAAATTCTAAAGATCCGTAGTCACACACACTCAAGACTTTAGTGGAGAGCCTGTCTATGTTGGGAATTATGAAAGTTACTATCGTTTTTATTTTTAAAAGGCGTTATAGGGAAGATTTGAGCTTGGTTGGGACCCTGTTAAGGATTAGGGTGGTGAGTAAGGTTCTGATGAAATTTGGAGATTAGAAGGTATGATACAAATAGGATATTGAGGACATAATACCCTCTCCCCCAACCGAATACGGTATAAAGGATTTGATAATAATTTATTTGGTAAAACACTTTTATATGATTTTTTGTACATTAAAAAAGTTGCTATGCGCGCATCACGCAACCTTTTTACGCAAATTAATTTTCGCTTGTATCAGAACGGATATATTTGCTTTATTCATTGTGGCAATACATGCTCGTAATAATTTTTCAAATTACTCATTCATTTGACAGATACATCAAGTCCAATTTCAACAGCTTTCTAAAAGTAAGTACGTGATTATAGCAAAAAATAATATTTCTCGAACTAAAATTTTAATACTTTTCTTTATGCATAATTAAGGCATAAATATGCAAATACAACTATTACCTTTAATATATAACAGTTATCTAAATTTTAAATTCTGCACTTAACCATTTATTCAATCCTGAATATTGAAAATACTAAAAATTAAAACTTTAATATAAAATTTATATTTTTTAATTTTAATATCAAAGATGTACATTGTATTTGAAGCTTGTAATTGATATTAAAATTTTAATTTTTAGTATTTTCAATATTAAGGATTGAATAAATGGTTAAGTGCAGAATTTAAATTTTAGGTAAGTTTTATATATATTTAAGGTAATAGTTGTATTTGAATATTTCTCCCATAATTTTGCTAAAAGAAAAGTATTAAAATTTTACTTCGAGAAATATTATTTTTTTATTATAATCACGTACTTACTTTTAGAAAGCTGTTGAAATTGGACTTAAAGAGAGATAATACTTAACAGACATATCATTGGATTGTTTTTAGTATTTATAAAAAATCTATAAACTCCTACATATATACTTATATAATCATGACAAATCCATTCGTTTTCCTTTTATTGGAATATTCCTTAACATTTGTCATTTTTTGTTTGATTTTTTTATTATTATAAACATTTTTGTTAGTTTATTCATTTTACATATTTAATTTTTTCGATTTTCATTTAAACTAATAAATATTTATATTAGCAGAAATTGTTTCTTTTTGTTTATTATTTTTTGTTTACTTTTATTTGATTCTTTATCATTTTTTTTTATTAGGAGTTAGTCACCTTAGGTTTTATGATATGATATATGGTTTTCTTTTTAATTCTATTTATATTTTATATATTCTGTCAATTATTATTGTTTATTTGTTCATCTTTTCAAATTTATTATTTTCATTACTTTTTATGATAGTTTATAATTTCATTTTTGTTTCACTCTAAGACTCTACTGCCTAATTTTGACTCCTGTAACATTATTCTAAAGGGATCAGTCCCAGAATAAATAAAGGCTATTATTTTTATTATTACTAATATTATATTTAAAGATTAAGAGTTATCTTGTTGAAAGGCTCATACATAGATTATGTGAAATAAAATAAATGCTCCCACACAATCAAACTCATAATAAAACATACCTTTTACATAGGATTTTTTTATGATTCACCATTATCTTCTACTAATTTCTATGTTAAATTTATTATTTCAAAAGTCGTTGGCTTTGAAACGATATATAACGCGTTCATACTACAACTCTTATTTCTATCTGAAAAAATAGCCTCTCATTTTCTTAAAAAAAAAAAAAAAAAAAGGAAGAAAAAGATAAAAATAGCAAAAATTTTATATGGTTCATTATTCCAAACAAATAAAATTAAAGCAACTTTAGAATAAGTAATTTTGAAAATGCAGAATTTAAGCCCTGCCAAACTGTTTCAACGACAATAATATACATACCTCAAATGTAAGACCGTTTAATTGTACATTGATATACTTAATTTGATCAAAATCGTTACTATCGTTTTTGAGAAGATGTAAAATATGTGAAAAATCAATTATATAAAGTGTCACTTCGAGTCGGTCAATTATCCTTAAAAAAAATACATAACGTCCCAGGCATATTAAATATTTAATTTAAGTTTCGTACGACTTTTCCTTCAATTCTTGGTTGTTCACACACAGACATAGACGATTTTGCGAACCAGGGTTATTTGGACTCAGAGGACATAAAAACGTGTATTTCCGTCAAACACTAGAAGAAGAAATCTTGTACGATAGCAGTTCTTCCCCTTACTATATATTCCGTGAAAGGTAATATATATAGTGAGTCAAACTCCAATAAAAAATAAGGATTAGGTTAGGTTGAATGAATCTGTCATATGATCAGAAAATCAATAAACAACCATCTTTCGAGATACAGTGCTTATAAAGTTGACCGACAGAGGATGTTGGAACCGTTTATCCATCCACCCGAAAAATGCTGCCCACTTCCTCAACTGATCTGTGAAATATCTCCATTCAGTGATCCTCTTTGTCGCCGATATTGTCAGCTTCTCTTCACCTCCTTCATTCACCCTTCTGCTACTTACATTCCGGACATGTTCTTTTGCGTTCTATTCAGCGATTTAATAATTATTTAGTTCTTGCTGACGGACAAAATAATTTTCTAAACTTATATCTTTGTTAATGGACCACATCTCAGGTCGTCTAATTTATAATTTCCTAACAACGTATCTACTGTAGGATTTTTATTACCTAATTTTGATTCCCAGTACGTGTTCTAGAAGTTTATATAATTTAAAATAGTTATTAGATATCTAATTGAGGATCTTATGTTTAAAAAACCTTGCTGAGTCTTCGCAATATTTCAGACAAGGTTACATGTATTTAAATTAATATCTCTTTGTATAATTAACAAGTATAATAATATTTAATAACTTCTAGTGCTCAAAATATAGTCCCTATTCTTAT
>NW_027112549.1:206949-227163 GCF_000696795.3 Halyomorpha halys
TTATCATAGAATCATTTTATTTATTTATGTCACAGTCTGACAAAACGTTGGGCAATAAGTAATACTGATGAACGATCACATTCATACCAAAATAAATAATAAATTAAATGAATGATGAAAAAGTTATATCAAAATATATAAAATCTCTATGGGTATTCAAACAGAAGATAAATAAAATGAATATAAACAATCTATGTACCTGAGTAAGTAAGAATAAAATGAAATAAGTAACATTTTGAACTGATATAAGAATAAAAATATAAAATACGATAAAAATAAAAACATAATAATAAAATAAACACCAGTAACGTCCACACTATTATGTACAATATTTACATTCTCGACCAAAGGATCCCTGTGCCTACTCTATCTTCCAAGGATGAGTTCCTAGCACACACCTCTCACCATGTCATTGGTAATTAACCAGTGGAGGCTGAGTAAGTGCGCTAAAGCCGCAAACACTCTATATCATATGACTATTGCCAGAACTCCAATTGTCGATTTTATTTTACAGTAGGTCTCTTGGCCGCTGCCGCTTGAAACTCCTGGACATTTGTGTACTCAGATCCACTGCGAACTCGAAAGGTAGGTGTGGAGGATAAGTAATAAGGCTTGAGGTAATATGGGCTTGAGCTTGAAAAGCGATCCGGCGAGCAATACCCGGTCAGAAAGGCACCCGTGCAGTCTTGTTTCTTTTCAAGATTTAAAAAAAAAATTTAACTTACCATTTTAATTTGCCAGATTTCATCAGCGTTGAAATATTTAGTTTCATGATTCCCGCATCTTCAACCTAAAGGAAGATACTCTAAGTAAATCCCAGCTGGCGAAAATCAACCGCTCTACGAGCTAGAGTGTACCAGAGCTAAATCATAGCTCATGAACAGGTTGGCCTTGGCTAAGAATCAAAGTTTTGATGGTGACATCGAAGGATTGGTACTTTATTTGCTTTGGATCCCATTCGCTAGTTCCGTCACTTGATGTAAATAACAGGCAGACTGCAAACGGGGCAAGTAACGTTCACCTGAAAAGATTGGTTGTTATTCGCTGTCTTTCGTTGTGTATGTCATTCTTTTGTGAAACCCTGTGTATATGCGCCGTATATTTTTGTATATGTATATTTTTGTGACAGAGAATTTTCTGGCAATTTAACTCAGTCTGTACTTCACCTGTATTATCTTTCATAGCTTCTGCTCACGAATCGTCTTCTTCATGTCATGAAAGCCTTGTCTCTGAAGCAAATTTCTACTTCATCTTCTTCTTCTTTAGTTCCTGGATTTGAAGTCTACTAGCGTTTATCATCCGCATATGAAATATACAAAAGGCTGACAGTTTCCTCTAAATACCTGTGGTAATTTATTTTCAGTTAGATCGTGACTACTTACTAGTCTCGGACTAGTTTGCTTAGTTCTAATTAACTTTCATCTTCATTTGAATGTGTGAAACAAACACCAAGTGTTTGGTAAGTGGCTCTCCAAGATTATAATTAAAAATCAAGATTTATTGGTGTCTGGCTTAGGAGCTTCATTTTTTTTTTACGTTCTAATTTTTCACTTTTTCTCTTGTAAAATTTTTAACATTTCCTTCTGAAAGATTCCTGAAACTAAAAATTAAGTGTTGGCTCTTGCAAAGGTGGAACCTTGAATTCCCGAGAAGTTAAGATCTGACCATTGAAGACAATTGTTACCTTCCCTATCTTAGGGAAGAAACGCATGTGTCTCGAACTAATTGAAAATGAATAATACTTTAGTTTAAAAATAGTAAGGTTGAAATGGGAAATCTTTACATTGATGCACCAAACGTACTAAAGTTTAACAAAATCTTCATCCATCTACTCTTCGTGCTGTGGTTGGAAAAAACAGTGTCAAAAAACAAATCTTCACAACTATATCACTACGACACGGATTCCGGGAACTAATATTTGCCAATATACAAGTTATTCTTACATAAAAATGTGACTTTAATTAATTCAATGAAATCTATTATCCCTTTATAAAAAGGAGAATGTAAACTTAATTTTTAGTAAAAAATAATTTATCGCACACTTCTGCTTATAGAGGATTAATATATTTTCCAAAGGTTTCTAGCTTGCTTCAAAAACCACCATAACCATTTATAATTTGGGAAATCCAATAATCTAGTATGACGGAATTTCAGGGTAGTAACCCACCATTCCTCTATCGTGTTCTCTTATTATACAGCCTCTAATCGATTAAAGGATTCCACAAGCCTAATTCAAAGATTATCTCGACATTTTACCATCTACAGTCAGACGTCATTCCATATAAATCTCCGTTCTGAGGACATGTTCTTGTGCTGAATAATAATAGAACTAGTTAGGAAAAATTCACCTGTGAAATTGAATAGAAAAAAAAGCTTTCAATAATAAATAAATCTAAATTCTTAATTGTTTCATAAGTACTTTAATTTCTTCTTTTTAAAAAAAAAATCTAATTTTCTCCTTTGTATACTACATATATTTAATTAGAAAACTGTTACCAAAGATGGAAATTTTAATTATTTTATTGCTAATTATTACAATTATAACTAACTATTAACTACAACTATACAGCTAAAGAAATTAATGACCGAGCTTAGTCCCTGACTATGTTTGGAATTCTGCCTAAGGGAGTTGAATAGTATTTCGTGGCGGATCCACATAATAAAATATTACCCTCTAACTCAGGCTATGATAAATCGATAAATGTTAAAATATCCAACTTTTCCTGCCAGATGTGTTCAACCAAATTAAAAAAAAAAAAAAAGCAAACCTTGATTTTTATTTTATATTTACGTGTATAATATATATTGGTGAAATATGAAAGGTTTAGACAAATAAGCGATGAAGATGTATATGTCTCATCATTTTTAGTTATTAAACAAATATATATATATATATATATGTATTTATATTATATTTTTATATGTAAAAATATTTTTAAATATGCCTACATATACTAAAAATATTTCTTTCTCAGTAAGAGAAATTTCATCTAACAATATTTTTATATTTTTTGCAATATATGAAAGCGGTTACAACGATATATAAATTCTGTTTCCCGTTTCATCTGCCAACTACAATAATAGTCATGACTAGTTCGGCCAAGCAGAAATTCACCATTCGTTGTTGAGGGTCTACTTCATTCCAAGATTTTTTTTTTTTTTTTTTTTTAGATATTTCATGTAACACAAACAAAATTTAAAAGAAATAAAGTTTTTTTTTTAATTTTACAATAATGTCTATATCTTTTTTTACAAAAGAGCTAGAATAAAATAATTAAAAAACAATCAATTAGAAAGTCAACTGCGATAAATTATTTATTACAAAAAATTTAGTTTACATTCTTCTTTATATTAAGGGATAATTGATTTCATTGCATTAATTAAAGTTACATTTGTATATAAGAATAACTTTTATATTGCCAAATATAAGTTTCCGATATCCGTGTGGTAGTGAATTAGTTGTGAAGATTTTTTTTTTGCCACAGTATGTTCCAACCACAGAACGAGTAGATAGATAAAGTTTTGTTAAACTTTAGTGCGTTTGGTGTATCAATGTAAAGATTTTCCATTTCAACCTTACTATTTTTAAACTAAAGTATTATTCATTTTCAATTTGTCCGAGACCCACGCGTTTCCACCCTAAGATAGAGAAAGGTAGCAATTGTCTCCATTGGTCGGATCTCAAATTTTCGGAAATTCAAGGTTCCACTTTTGCAAGAGCTGAAACTTAATTTTCAGTGACAGGAATCTCTAAGAAGGAAACGTTAAAAAATTTACAAGAGAAAAAGTGAAAAATTAGAGGAAGCTCCTAAACCAGATACCAATAAATCTTGATTTTTAATTATAATCCTGGAGAGCCACTTACCAAATACTCCATTGAAATGAAGATGAAAGTTAATTAGAACTAATCAAAATATTTTAATATAAATATACTTAGTTTTTGGAAATTACAAATGGAGTCACTAGAGGATTACATTAAAAAACGGTTCATGAAGTTCCACTCCCAGTTGCTGACAGTCAAAGGAGCAGTGACCTACAACCTGGGAAACCCAACCTCAACCCGAAGCCTGAAGCCCGGCTGCACTTTCTGTTATAAATTCAGGACATTCTGTTATAAATTCTATATTTATTAATTCATTATTCCTCTATTTTACTTTTTTTTTTCTTCTCTCGTCCTTTTTTCAAATCACCTTGTTCCTTTTTGCCATTATAGGGCAAATGTTTGTTTTGTCAAGTCTACGAATATCGTTATTTTTCGTTATTTAATTTACTTTTCTCTTTTATTAAGAAGCATTATTCTTATCTATTTATTTTATCTTATTTTTTCTTTTAATTATAACATTATATATAGTCAGGGGGGGGTCTTTTGTACGAGACTATACCATCCCATAATCAACTGTTTAAAAAATATATATATTTATATAATGTAACGGATATATTAACCATATAAGACGCACTAGGCCGATCTAGTATCAAATAAAAAAAATATTTTTTGGAAGTTGTTTACCTCTATTTAAATGCTCATTCAAAAAGGCAGTAAAATTACAATTTAACAGGAGAACGAAATAGAAGCTAGTTTTATTGCGGTGACGGAAATATTATTTTGGACTCCCTGGGGATCATTCATCATTTTCTGCTTGATATTTGGCTCTGAGATGATTCATTGTGTGTGTTTTTTTAAAGTTTTTCGAACTCTCGATTTGTGTTTTAACTTATTTATTACCTTCGCTTATTTATTCATTAATTTATATCTTTTAACTTAGTTATTCATGTAAGTAATTCTTTTAACTAACCTATTTTTTTAATGTATTTATTTTTTTCTTTAAACTGAGCTACTGCTGTGATTTATATTTTTGGTTTGATTTTACATTGCTATCTAATTATTAATTCCTTTATTTGTTTAACGGATCGAACGTTGGAAGCTGATTACTGAAGAGGGAAGGTCTGAGATAGTGAAATAGGGAGAATGAAATTTTCAATTAAATGAAATAAAATTGTCAAAAGGAATGAAATTGTTAAATAGAAAAAAAAAGTTAAAATATTCGTATTTAGTGTGTAGACGAGTATTGATTGTGAAAAGAAAAGATAGGAAAAAAATATTGTTATATCATATCAATATGTGTATTGTATATATGTCCGATGACGGATTGATTGGTATGCTTTGTATTGTAGCAGCCCAATGTATCTGGCAATATGGCTAAATAAAGCATAATATATTAATTATATAAGCATATTATTAATATATCAATTATATAAGCAGATTATTAGCATATTAATATAAGTATTATATTAATAACTTTAGCTATCTAATTGTGATTAATTTTAGATATGATTTTTATTTATCTAGCGATTTTTTATTTAATGTCAGTTTTCGATGACTTACTTTGATTTCATGTTATATCTACCTTTCACTTATACAGCTATAATCTTGTTTTCTTTAATTTACAAGAAGATTAAATCAAGTTTATAGCTAATTATTCTTCCGAAAGATAAAGCAATTTAATTTGTTGAGTCTATGTACTGCAGTTACCATAGGACCATCAAACTGAAGGAAAATAGTTCTGCAGTAATTTGCTCTTAAGACGAAGTAGGCTTAATGTTCAATTGTGTATTCTGGCTTTAATGAATATGCCTCTGTTTAAATTATAGAAAATACAATTAAGCAATCTTACATCTCAGCGAAACAATACTATTTTGTATTGAACAGTGGATTACTCTGTTATAGAAAGTTTACACCGAAATGTTACCATAAACATCCTTAAAAGCAAAAAATGCCTAAATATTATATTGTTATAAGCTTTATATGCGATTTATATGTAAACTTTGTGTTGACATCTTGAAGACTCCAAAAACAGAATCTTATTCCGGGAGAGAGAGCGGTGGAAGAATGTGATTATTTAGTCATAGGCACTATCAACATCGAAATGAGACACTAGTAAGCTGTATATCCTTGTAGGAAGCCACAAATAGAATTAATTTTTTAATAACTTAATAAATAAAATTATATAATGTTGAAAATTAGTAATAAGACAGTTTCAGTATAAAAAATAGTTATAACAACATAAATCGAAACGAAACTAAGGCTTTGCCAGAAACGATTTTCGTATCACTAATCCCTCTGCTTTTCATAACAGATATTTTTTATATTATTCACTATGAAAATACTTCCCCGTACTTTTAAAATGAACCGTTCAGTCGACACACGAACTAACTTAAATTTTTAGAAAAGTACTTTTAATAACATTTTTCGATGATCATTTTAATATTTTGTAAATATACATCCATTTGCAGGTAGAAATATAAAAATATAACAATTAAAAAATTTATATTCTGTTAACCACTTACTCAACCATAAACTGTCATAAAATTAACATTGAAAATACTAAGAATGATTTTATGGAGTTATCCGGTCAATTAAAAATAACTATGATAACAAAAGTTACTATCGAAATGATACTTTGCACATGTGTAAATTCAAATGAATTAATACAGAATTTTTTTTTTTTGTTTTGACGTGACAACGTCTTATAAATCATTTTGCGGGATGCCATGTTAGAAAAAGTGTCCCGTAACGGAAATTGACTTCGTTTAACATATGGATATTATATCATATGTATAAAAATTAATTAATGTATAACCAAGCAAAAATAAATATCTGAATTCAATATGTGAACTGGTTTATTATTTCAAATATATAACATTACACGGGTACGGTTTTTTTTTTTTTTTTATCAACCATAACCTCTTTCAACTTTATTTGCTAAATACCTAAAATCTTTAGCTTTCCAACTATATATAATATGTTTATATAATTACTCTTATTTTCGGAAATATGTTTTCAACCTGGAAAAATATTTTTCTTCTTATCTTGTTAAGTTAATTATAAAACCCTTCCACAGTTTGTTCTTCTCCATTTTCAAAATTATCGAAAATGCAAATTGGCTTATAATTTTAAACAAACAAAATTTTAATATCAAAGAAGAAAAAATTGATTGTCTGTTAATAATTGAGCATTTAAATTTTAAAATGTTTAATTATTTAGAGAATAAATTATGTATCTATAAGTAAAATACCCGAATAAATAACTACTATATAATTATATTATATAATTTCATACATAAACTTGTATGTTACTAAACTACATAAAATATAATTTTCTCAGCAGTAAAAATATAAAACTAAGAAATCATTTTAAACTATTTTCACTAAAAAAATATATATAAATTAACTTTTAAAAAGATGATTTTATGAAATAATTAAATTGTACCGACTATGTTACGCCTAAATTAAGAAAATGGCGATTAAAATAACAATTTATTTCCTCAAGCCAATTTATTTACTCTAGTATCTCTTTTGCTTGGATGTGATTTTTTTGTTCATCTATATATAAAGGACTTTTTCCGAGATGGGAGTTTTTCATATATTTTTATTATCAATATTAGTTCAATATTGACTTCTACAAACGTGTTTCGATTTCCATCTCTGGAATCAAATCAGTTCCAGACGAATAATTTGCGAACGACGGCGTTGAGGTAGGTCAGAGGGATGCAAACATGCATCAGTAGCCTCTCCAAATAGACCACCTCAGACCTTCGATATATCATAGCTCCTGGCAGTCTCTCAAGTCTGACTTCAATTATTTTCTTCCGGGCCCTTGCACACTGGGATAAGGATGTGCCTTTGGGTGGAATCCCATGCGACTCTGTTCTTTCACTTCTGTATAAAAAAAATAAAATAAAGTGTCTTCCTCGAGGAGGCTTATGGGATAAGAGAGGCAGAGAGAAAGTGACAAAAATTAAACAATAAAAAATAGCCACTTGGCGATTATTGCTAAAAATTCCTATTTCAGTTTATATTTGTCAAGTACCAATCGGATTGAAATTAATGTTTCTTATTCACTATCAAACTTCATAAAAACTGTTTATTCAGTTTTTTAAATAATTATACTTTTAATTTTTTTTTAAATATTTTTTATTTATTTATAGATATTACAATCTGCCCCACAGTTGTGGGCAATAGGTAATAGTGGTGAATGATCTCAGACATACTAAAATAAAATAAAATGAATAAAAAAAAAATAAAGTAAATAAATAAAAAAAAACTCTCATACTTTTAATTAGTATTACACTATTAAATATATTTCTAAAGTTATTGAACTGTGCTACTGACTCCAAGGACTTATGTTCGAATCCGGCTGTGACAGATAATTATTTTCTGTTTCACTATAGCTCTCAGAGTACCCTTCTTTCTCTACAAAAAAAAATCATTTAGATCAACAATTCATCAGTTTCTTAACAAGATTTCTGCAGAAATAATTAAAAATTTTCTAGAAAAATTCTGAAATCATTACGATTCCGTTTGTTAGGAAATCCGCAATTTCACTTGGGTCTTTGATTAGAAGTTATCGTGGAATAATGAAAAGAACAGTTGAAAATCGAACGAATACATGAAAATATTTTCAGAACATAACGGCCGAGCACTTTAGGGATAGTGTTCCAGAGTTTTTGGTTCTGAACGTTGTGGAATTCCACCCAACCTAATGATTACGTAGATTATATAAATTTTTATATTCGATTAATCGAGAACCTTGTATTTATATAGAAAAAGTAGAATATATATAAAGCGTATTATGTCTCTAATGAATTTCTTGTATTTTAGTCCATAAGTAATATATATATTAAGATAAAAATAACATTTTGTCCATTTGATAGTTTATATTCTTCTACTCATAAATTCCGTTCATTTTTACTGTTTGCTGCTATGCATTCGTTATATTTTAATTCATCAATTGTTGACATAAATGACTTTTTTTTGTAGAGGAAGGAGGAGGGTGCTCTGTGATCATTTAAATTATCACTAGTAAATATCATATCATCATATTCGTATATTAAAAATTAAATCTCTACCGCCACAATCCATGACTGCAGTACTTTGTAAGGAAGTACTGTTATAGACCAGCGGTTGTGCAAGGAGGTAATTTAGTCAGAATCCCACTCGACCGCTAGACGTTTACTCAATTAAAAGGACCCACTTCAAGTGGCTGGGTGGGCCCCGGAGGGCTACCATGCAATAGAAAATATTTATCTGCCACAGCCGGATACGAACCATAGAGTCCATAGAGTTAATCTCACAGTGCCTTAGCACTGAGCTATCTGCTCCCACAATGTTGTATATTATAAATTAAAAATATTGTATTTAATACCGTTACAAAAAATATTGTATTTATATTGTGTAAAATATGTTATATTATAATTTAAATCACATTCTCAACAATAACAAACATAAAAAAATATTATGTTTTAATTGTGGATTACTAAAACCTAACTCGGCTGGATAAATCACCAAAATAAATTTTTAATAGCGATAGAAATTTATGATAGTCCTGAATCAGGCCGCTGATAAAAAAAGATTATATTGGTGAATGATCCTGTAAAAAAGATATATGAGGGAAAATAATTCAACGGATGTAATCCTAGGTAATATTTGCCCCCGCCTTGTTTTTCTTTTGCCTCTTGTTTGTTATCCAACTTCTGCTGTATTAGAGATGTTTTCCAGAAAAGATTTTTATCATTTATTTATGGATTTTTCGAAACCATAATTCTTGTTAACAGTGTCAGTAACGTCCCTGGTTAGTTTTTATCCAATTAAATTTAAAATATTATTCTTTAATTAATATTTTTCAAAATATCGGTTAATTTAGACACTAAATTCTCCATATTCTATATAAATCTTCTTAATCATTCTAATCCTGTGATTGAATCCTTATCCAGTTTCACTCATCTATACAATCCACCTCGAAGGTTAAAACGGCAATGGCCAGATGTTCCACTCAAGTTGAGTTCTAGCGGCTTTAGCCTACTTGCTCATTACCAGTGATGCGGTGAGAGAGATGCGCTGGGATCTCATAGAGCTCTGCTCTACCTCTCATACGTAGGAATAGAGTGGGCTCAGGGATCCTCAGGTCGATGGTGTAAATATTGTATTTAAGATTGTAAATGTGACTGGTGATTATTTTATATTTTTATGTACATATTTTGATTATGTTTATTTTCTTTACCCTTCTGTTTGTACATATTTAGGGAGAGATTTTATTTATTTGTATCTAATTTTTTCTCATTTATTTATTTACTTTTATTCTTATGTTATTTTATTTTAGAATGAATGTAATCAGTTATCACTATGATTTATTGCTCAACAACTGTGGCAGATTCTAATATTTATCAATAAATAAAATAAGACACTATTGAGAAATACGTCGATTTAAATTAAAAATGAAAAAAGAGCTACCCATTGCCGAAAAATAGATTTTTCTACACTAATTAGGTATGGGTGAGATATCTATTTGTTGTCATCCTCCTTTTTGCTCTAAGATTTACTGGTCGTTAGGACTTTTAATTATTAAAAAAGTACTATTATAAAGTTACTTGTGAAACTATAACATATCCACTATGACCTTTTTTTATTTAAAGGGTTAAAAGATCTTTATATTTGTCTAAATGTTCAACATATATTTTGAACATTCACGACATTTAGTTTCGAAAATACATTGGCATTGACTGCTCAGAATGAAACATTTGTTTCTCGATAATACCGTTGTATCAGCATTCATTGTTTACTTTTGTTATTTTAACCGTCGATATTACTCTTATCGAGCTAATGTGTGTTTTCTTTTAATCACATTCGTTTAGTATACTCAGTTTTTTCTTGACTTAAGTCTGAAAAATCATGTTCGTTTGTTCCTTTTGTAGTGGAACAACACCATTAGGGCAATGGATTCTTCCGAGTCTTAAGGTACGAGTTCGATTCCGGCCCTGGCAGATAATTATTTATTCTGTTATATAAGCCTTGAATAAAAAACCTCGCCTGACTGTTAGTTGGTTGTTTTAATGCTTTAAGGCGCAAAAAACTAAAGTTGTTAACGCAATTTATAAATTGATATTCATAATATTTCTATAACAAAAAATGAACTAATAATAGAAATAAAAAGAAGGAGTATGATCCATTTTTAAAATTTATTTTATTATTTTTTTTTCAATATAGTAATGATTTATTAATTTATTTATTTTTAGTAAAACAGTTGAAAAGGTAAGAAATCACTCAAAATTAGTGGGACAGCCGGCTGGAAGTTTAAACTTGACGTGGATTTATTTATTTTTTTTAACTTCTTCAGTAATTAATAAGAAAAATTAAGTCAAAAATGAGATTTTAATTGTTCTTTATTAGTATCCACAACTTACATTTCTAATAAAAACCCGTTACAATGAACTTTTAAAGACGTCAGAGAAATTAATGAATGTATTTCCTTCAAGTTGACGGCTTTAACGCAAGAACCTTACGGAAAAGACGTAAGACCCGAGTGATAAATGAAGTCACTAGAGCGAACCTTTTGGCGTAGTGGCAATTTAGAGCGACCGTCCGCTCAAAGTGGACTGTTGGGAACTGATACATCAAAGATATCCGAAAATACATTATCTACCGTTGGATCAGAAAGTCATTTCAGCAGTATTTCTACTATGATTATTTTCATTTCTTCTTTTTGTTTTCAATTCGATGAAATAAACTACATAACCCATCATCCAATAAATATAATGAAAGTGGGTACCATACCAAAATGGGTAATATTCTCAAAAATATATTTTATTTTAAGGATAAAAGTATTTTTTTTGTTATCTTTGCCTTGTTTCATTCAAAAACAGGATTCTTTTTTAATCGTATGATAGTAAACTGGATAAAATATATCTTTTTTATATTTAAACTAACATCACTAACTCATTTACCCCTTAAGGAAATTTTACTTGATCATATGAAAAATATATACATGTTCATTAAAAAGCAGGTCTCACATTTTAAACCCGCTTTGTTCCACACTAATTAAATAAAATAAACAGATAAGTTCAGGAATCACGTTTATAGCATTGGCCCCAAAAACGAAATGTTGTGAGGTTACCTGACAGAGAAAGATGTGATGCCAAAAGAGAGACGACACGCTAGGGAACATACCTGAGGGCTCCCGAATATCAACCTCATTAGAATTATCACGCCACCCCCCTCCCCACATAGTTTTGTTTAAGTTTAACTGGTGTACTTTACTCTATAATCAAAACATGTGTTACAAGCTATCGTTCAATGATTAAATCAACAAATAATTCTCAGTTTCATCACTATTACTTTTCTATAAATAAATATATTTCGAAAAAAACATAGTTCCATATACTCGTATACTTAAATAGATAAAAACAAATCCAAACATCTGCAATCCAAGAAGGGTATACGAAATTGGTATTTGAAGTACGAAGGTTTTTTTTTTTATTTATTTATTTTTTTTTTTTTATTTGCCATTAAATCATTAACACCATGATTCTTTTTTAATCGAATGATAACTAACGAACTAGAAAAAATATATTTTATTTATATTATTTGCATAAAAACATTGCAAATTGTTTTAAAATTGTAACATTACGTATTCTCTTCCTTATACATAATTCATGAAAGTTTCTTTTTTTAACCTGCTTTTGGTTTACGGATTTTTCGGCAGCAGTCTTGTATTGTGTCTGAGTGTGCATATGCTACTGCTATTAATGAGAAACTTCGAATGTTAAAATGTTCCAATTTTCAAACTCGGTGTAGCTTGTTCCAAAGACTTGAAAACGGCAATTTACACTTTTATTAACCGTCATAAAAAGTTTATCAAATTTTAACCAATGACTTATATGTGTTATAACAAAAAAAATATGCAAAAGAGAAGGAAAAGTAAACTTAAAAAGACTTACGAAATGATTTTTTTTAATTCTTAATATTGACAAGAAGTTTATTTTATTTTATTTAGTGTCGTATACCTTTACAAAATGATAGTTCCTCGAGCATTTGCTGTCGTGGCTGTAGTGAACTGAGTAAAAACCATAATTCGTTAAAAAAAAACATTTTTTTCGTAGTAAAATTTATGACGTTTGAAAATTGTATTTGTTTTTAATAGACAAATTAATATTCAGCTTGGTAAAACATCGTGCAATATTACTGTCGGATAATTAAGAAAAATTTATGACAAGGTAACATAAATTTTTACTGGAAATTTTATTTTATACTTTTTTCTTGCCGTTAAATATGAAACACATACACCTATTATCCTTACATACACACTGTCATTTTACTGTTGATAGATATTCATGTAATAATAAACAAAAATGATTAATAGCATAAAAGAATTTCTAAATTTGGCATCTTAGAAAAAAAGGTTTACCAAAAAAAAATACTTGTATAAAACTATTTATCTTGGTCCAGTACCGGATATAAATATAAGAAAATTATTAGCACAACGCCTCACATCTGTCACCTCGCCCTCATATTTATGAGTTGTGCAGTTTCTGTAATAAATTTATAATAATCAAGTGATTAACCAAGAACAATGTACGAAGAGAAACACTGATTCGTAAAATATAATAAAAATTTTTAAAAGATTACATAGCACCTTCACGGATTCATGTCTTCAAACGTAAACGATCATAAGAAATTTTAAATACCTTTATGAAACATTGTTTTTTTTAATCAATCAATAGAAAAAATAGATTAATCATAAGAATGATTTACCGAATCATATCGCTGAAGTTAACACCTAAAAATCGGAACGTAAAACTAAAATTAATACATTTTTATTTTTATAGTATCTATTTTCATCATTCATATGTTCCATCCTATCATTTTATAACTAAATTTTATTTAGTATCAAACACTCTGTGCTGACAGAATGAACATTCTCGATAATGCTGGACCACTCTCTGAATCTTGGTAATAGTAAACATATCTAGGGTGGGAATCCACGGCTGATTCCTTCTCACCTGTCTGCATTCCCACACAACTCTAATATTCCTCTCTACACTTCTTTCCCGAATCACATTTAGAGGATATTCTTTCGTCTTCGAGATTCTTTCAACTCCCTCCTTAGTTTGTCGATCCTGCCACATTTCGCCATATATGATGTTAGTGCGAAGCGCTCTCATAATCGTTAATTCTCTTTTGTTGTTTAATATTTTTCCCATACCCTTATGGTAATTTTCGGGAGAAGTAATATATGCCAGGATGTCAATTTTTACATCGCGTTTTTTTTCTTCATTGTTAATGAACGTTTTCGTTAGAGCCATTAACGAAAAATCAGTGAATGCTACATATTTAAATCCAAGTCATTTTAGGGTTAATCTAACACTAGTATAAAAGTGCTAATACTAATTAGTGAGAGACTGTCTAGAACACTCGCGGACATTTCTTGTATGCAATTCTATCCTGTCCTGTAACAGGGTGGAGAAAATTGGCTTGAATTCAAAAAAATAGAAATTAGAAATAACTTCAATTTGAAATAATTTTTATTTTCTATGCATATTCACTTACCAGATGTTCATGTGCATATTATTTTCTTTTTATTCCTTTTTTGATTATTTTAATATACATAATACTTTTTCTTCAATACTTCTTATGTACGTATCTATATTATATGTTACAGTATCTTATGTACATGCCTATATTATCTTTTAATTTTTTTTTATTTCCTTTTAAGCATTTAACAAATTTTGGAATTTGTCAAGCCAATTAGATATGTCTCACAATACAACAATTTAATAACTGTGTATAATAGAGCTAAAGCCTCTCGATATTTTGATTTTTTTTTTGTTTTATAAAACACAAAAAAAAAAAATTGTTAAAAAGACGTATACTTTTCGAAAATTCTAAGATAAGAAGAGGATTCACATTTTTGCAATCGTTAAATTTTATTTTCTGGGAAAATACTTTTTTTAGCCATTCAAAATCAGTTTATAGCAGAGCCAAAAACATCTTGATATCTTTACTGTTTTTTTTTTATTTTTTATAAACAAAATAACTTGATAAGAAAGACGATGGGGTGCTTCAAAATTAAAATTAAAATTTCCTGTGAATTTTTTTTGTAATGCCTCCTAGCTAACAGTACACCGGGCTCACAACAACAAATATATTGGTATATAAAAGTTTCAAATTTATATTTTAAAATATTACCTAAGTAAAACAACTAAGTTGGTGGCATGGAGCAAGGTTGTTAGTGGTAACACCTTAGTGTAGAGTAGACCAAACTAAGTAGTATCAAAGAGAGGGTGTTACAATATAGTTTTCATGTACTACAATTAAGAACAGAGAGAAAATAACTTATTAAAATTTTTGTCTCTACGTTTTTATTTATCCTTAAATGCATACTCCTATTTTGAATAATAGAAGGGATTTGGGTGACATTGATGTAGGGGAGGGGAGTTATCAGGACAACAAACCGTACCCAAGTAGGACCTTTCCCTTTGCCAAAACACCGTTGTAATTGAATTAAAATTAAGATAATTCTAATAAGAGATTTTTTCAATTTTCTGTTTTAAAAAATATATTAAAAGTACCCGACTATTATTCTAAGTTTCATTATTTTTATAGACAACATCGCTAAAAATCAACTAATATATTTAGAGAAATAAGCTATAAAATCCCATCTCAAAAAATAGGAGTATAAGATAAAATTATTTTGGTAGAAAGGTTTTTATTCTAATTTTTTCCAATTTGATTGGCATTTTATATTTTAATCGATTACTATTAACCAAAATTTGGATTAAAGGAAATCGGGTATCGATACTTTAGTTAAAGTATCATATCAAAAATTGTATGTAACTATAAGAGATATAGCAACAATCACAAGCAATTCCGAATCCTAAAGGTAGTCGGATGTCTCCGAGGTTAATAACTTAGGAAGTGTAAAGAGTGTATAGTTATAACTGGTGTATTTCTCAAATGTTCTGTTGAAATTTTAAACACAGATTATAAAGAAAGTGATTAATTGTTCATTGTACGATTCGATGCAATTTTGAATAACTAATTGAAGCCCGTTGTGTCATTTTAATGTTTATACTAGTAATTGTATATTTGTAAGCTTATGTATCATGTTGATGTTCATATCAAACAATAAAGCTATTTTTCTTTAACATAATTTGTTAATATTTTATCTGAATAGTCTTCTTTCCCAATGATGCCTAATCTTCTCTGAAGAAGATCGAGTACTGTTTAGAAGCTGATGAACCGTCGTTGGAATACAGGCTACATGAACTATTGCTAAAACCAAGAACTGAAAAAGAAGATCAAAGCTCTTCCAGGGTCCACATAACTGATATCAATTAGTCCGGGTTCACAGAAAGCCTGTTATAGAACAAACAAAAATAGCATCCTATTATTCACAGACTCTATGAATTCATTGTCACGATTGAAAAATAAATAAATAGTAATAATTATTGTAATTTTCAAGTAAAATTAGACTAATCGCACAGTTTTGTTCATCTGCATACCAGGACACAAGGACATGCTAGACGATTGTAAAGATGACCAAGCGGCAACAGCTGCGTCATAGATCCCGCCATCGGACAGCTTAGATTAATCCCAAAACAACCTATGTACTCTGATGACAACACAAATTATAACCATTTAGTGACCTAAATATGACCTCAAATTTTTTGAGTGACAATAACAGAACTGTTAAAATCAACCTTTAAAAATACGGTGATGCAATATACTCAAATTTATAAAATTTCAGTTATGGTGTTGCACGACCGAACACCAAGAGAGAGAAATACTTTATTTATCTATGCTGCCTAAATACATCAGGTTGCTATCTCACAAAACATACTTATCAATCCGTAATCGGACATATATAAATTACACGTACATGGTATAATCAGATATAAAGAGATATAATAAAAAAAAAATTTTTTTCCTACAGTTTCCTTTTACAATCAATTTCGGTCTGTACAACAAATACAAATGTTTCAATTCATTCCCATTTTTCTTTCTCATTTATGCTCCTCCAATTTCACGATTTCACAATTTTTTAATTCACCCAATCAACAAATTCGCTCTCCGGAATTCACCCTCCTAGATCCTCTTCAACGACACGCTAAACAAATTCAATATTAGACGGCAATGTGAGATCAGACCATCATTCATAGTCACAGCAGTAAAATCCTTATAAAGGCTCAGCAAACAAAATCGAATTATTAATAATTTTCTATTAAACAAATAACATATTCTACTAAGCAGATGTTATGCAAAATTAAATTTCTACCAAAAGAAGAGAGTATAACCGAATTCGAATTTGGTGCACTCTGAGTCAAAAGAGTGTACTTTGGGACCTTAGCGTGACGAAGCCCAGTTGACACACATCCTACACCCTGAGAGCTGAAGATGAGAGCCCCTAACAACATCGTAAACAGGACTATAACAGTAACGATAGAAAGTCCCTGTGACCGAAAGGAGTTGTCTTGAGAGGGAAGATAAGAACTAGGAAAAGCGAGTGTAAAAAGCAAACGACACCCTTGTGATTTGGCTGAGAAAGAGATAGAGAGAGAGCTAAAAGGATTGATTCATTAGCGATAGTGAGGACTAGGCGGGGCGCAGGCGCGGCCAACAACCCCCGTTCGCGACACCCCGTCGGCCAGTACAGCCCCGGCCGCACTGCACTCAGGGTCACGTCCGCTCAGGGTAAGTTGTCTCTCGTAAGGCATGCCCTGTCGCTTCTGTATGTCTACCTCTTCATCGTGATACTCAATGCTCTCCTCAATCCATCATAAGGCTATTTTATAGCTTGCTTTATGTTCCATTGTCCTCAGAAAAAATATATATATTTTTTTACCTTAAATGTTTCGTGACATATTTTCTAGACGTAAAAATAATAAAATTGACTTATATAATACCCACAAAAATAATAATTGTAATAAAAAGTTCATATGGATTTCTTTATAATTAAAACATATACAGATTAACACAAGGAAAAAAAATCTATCCTATTTTACTTGATCCTTATTATTCACTACTCAAGGTAAACATGGACATTAACAACCAGTTTTTACTACATCGTATACAAATTCACTTGAAATGAAGCAGCGGTTTTAACTTTCACCAGTTAGAACTGCACATGCAGTTTTACGCTTATAAAGGAGAGTTACTTTAGTTCTTCAGTTTTAGAATAAATAAAAACTATATCACATATTATTTAATAAATTTCAAAGCAAGAATCATATAAAACAAACTAAAAAATAAGTATTTTATTCAAATATACGACTGATACGATATTATATACCACAAAATTTCTTTTTTTTAATTTCAGTTTTATATAAACTTTTTTTTTTTAATTTTAGAATATAAATCAGTCCCTAGTTTATCATTTTTTTTTTAATGTGCATGTTAAATTGAAACTTCCAATCACCATTTTTTTCAGAAATTTATATACAATGTAATTATTTTATGATTTTAACTACATAAGTTTACAGGTTATTTCTTTTTATTACAATTATTTATTTGTATTATTAATGATTTTTTTAATATATATTTCATTCATATAAATTATAAGATGATTTTTTAAATAATAATTTGCGAAAATCAAGAAATTCTAAATCATTACATAGAATACATATACCAATGACAGTGTCTATTTGCATAACAATACATTTCAAAAATATCGCAATGGAAGCGTAACAAGTGTTGGCCGCTAGATTCCGACGTTATTCAATAAATGAAACTAAAATTATTGATAAACTTTAGCAGTAAAAAATTAAAATTTCAAATCTCATTTGATAAAAATAATTTTTTTTTATATTCAGTACATTGAGTATTTAATTTTTGTATCCTCTTTAATAGGTTTCAGGGAACATCTAATGATTGAGTTATTTTCAATATTGTTTATTGTTCATTAATCTCGAATGATGATAAATTTAATTGAATAATGATATTATCCAGTGATTAAAAAAAAATAGTAAATCAGGATAATTGATTAGCTAGGAAATTAAAGAAATGAAATAGAGAATTTAAGAATTTCATAAGACATAATTCTCAAGCAAATTAGTATTTTGTAAGAAATAGTCATTTCATTGTCTATAAAGATTATTGTTGTGTTAGTTTGTCGAACACCATAGTCCCAAGATATTTACTTGTAATAATCATTAAATATGAACCATATTAAATATTAAATAAGGCTTAAAGATTTATTTTTGAAATTACTGAAAAATTTACATCAGTGGCTTATGATATTTTTTTCTGAATCCTTCAATTCTATATTTTTTAATTTTAAAATAAAAATTAAATATTTTCAAATAAACCTATTCAATCAATTTATTAATCTTAAAAAGTTTATAAAAACAACACGATATAAAAGAATATATACTTGGTCTATAATGACAAAAACAATTTTTTTAGTGCATTATAACTATTTTTATCACATATAAAAAGTTCTTTTTTTATGTAAATCATAAGTTTTTATAATATTGAGCTTATTATAAATAGGACTGTTCAAAATTTGCAAATTAACTAATACCTCAATAATACTGTTATTTATTAATATAAAAAAAATCTTTATTTGGATTCGTAATTAGGCAAGCCCTTATAAATTCTTTCAAGGATTGTCTTCATTTATTTATTGCTGTTATAAGTTTTTATAGATTTATTATAAATTATATAAAATGTAACTCATCCAAAAATATAGATAAGTGAAGAATAATTTAATTTTATTCTAATTGAATAATTTTTCTAAAGTAGACCGATTTTTTTTCACAAAAATAACTTTTTGTACCTGAACGGAATTTAAGCTTCAATATTAAAAAAATTATAAAATTATCAATAATAATTATTTAATTAGAGACACTTTCAGAAATGCATGAAAATTGAAGCGCGCAGGTAACTAGTAAAGTAAAATCATATTAGCCATGTTGTAACAAGTAAAACTTTTGACTACCTCAATATGTTAAATGTCATTAGTTTTTTTTAATTGAATTCTCAAATAAAAAAAAATAACTATATGGGAGAATACATTTAAAATTTAAGTGGTTTGATAACATTTTAACTTTTTAGAACAAAAGCATAATTCAATATTACCTGGAATTTTAGTTTCATTGCCATCAGTTTTACAATTATTTAATGCAAAAAGTATTTAAATATCCATGCTGTAATAAACTGGTTTCCGCTGAGAAATCCGTGGCCGATTATCCGGAGATATAAATGGTTTTATTACTAGCGTCTTTTGAGGCAGATTTATCACAAGTAGTCTCAGCTGTCTGAGTCAGTCTCAGAATTATGAGATCCGCCCGCACACTCAGGACAAACAACACCAAAGACGATCCTGCAAATTAGACCATACTCTATTAAAGAATGTCAAATGTCACTATTAATTCATTGCTACTT
>NW_027112549.1:227213-233378 GCF_000696795.3 Halyomorpha halys
ATATTTATATAAACAACTTTACAATATTTGCCACCTAGAACTAAATTAAATATCTATACTTGCCTATATCTATCCTAATTATATCTCACGCAACTCTAGAAAATGGATTTTTCGAATATGTGTTAATTTTAAGGTGTTAAGTTAATAAAATTTTATATTTTACATTCTCATAACTTATTTTTATTAAAGCATATCGGAAGAGCAGCTAGTTGTGTCCAGCAACCCATTCATCTCTGTTTAACGATTTTACAATAAATCATGATAATATATAGCTACGACATTTATTTACGATTTTATATATTTGTTTTGGAAGTACTACCATTGGGTGGTTCCTTCTCAAGATTATCAAATGTTCTGAAACTTTCATCAAATTTACTTATTGTACCTTTTTTTTGTACAGTTGTAAATTTCAATAAATATATTTGATATGAAAATTTAAGTTATTCTTACAAAAAAAAATAAATTATAATAAATGAATAATGAATAAATTTGAATCAATAAAAAAAATGAAAATATCTATCAGTATTACTATTCATCTGCAGTGCAAATTTCAACAGCGGTTTTTGGTTGTTTTTTTCAAATTTTTACGAATTCAAATAATTGTTCAATAGAACAAACAGTTCATCATTGATTTACTTATTCTTTACAATTTAAGGAACAATTGCGCTCATCTCTGGTAAAACTAAGATTTGTATAATTTAGATTTGTCCATGGATTTAATAAAACTTCGGTAACTTAGCGATCTGTTTTTGGACTATAGTTTTTTTAACCAGGTTACCTGAAACAGATAACTTCCAAACCCCGCACTTCATATTGCAAATGTTGGATATTGTAGTCCAATCAAATTTAAAATTGATTCAACAGCCACTTTTTACTGTCGAAGTCGTTAAAAATATTCTTCATCCGACCACTGTAAAAAAAAAAAGATTTGGTCGAGGACGAAATACTTTTTGTTTTCACTTCTGCCAGAGAAACTAATTTTTTGAAGTCTTTGTTGTCTGTCAAATCGTCTATATCGATGAAATACATTTTATTGAATTAGGAAAGAAATGGAATAATACAATACACTTCACTTGATAACAGAATCAGGGGGGAGGAGGGAGTGGCATAACCTTACTCTCCTTCAGAGCCAAAGTGAAGCCAAAAAGGCCTCGCCCACGAAAGGAAGGTTTATAGGAATGCCCACCATTTTAATTTATTCTAAAACAGAAGGTAGCTAGTGATTGTCTTAAATTAAAATTATTTTACTGTAACACTTTGCATATAAAATATAATATAATAATAACACTATTAACAACAAAACTGATATTGTGTCGTTATTAAAGTTAGTCACTCTCGAACGATTAAAAAAAATTATGTATATATCAGAGTATAAACTAATATCATATTATTTAAATATGAGTTATCCAATTCTTCTATTCGATAAAAAAACTAAAATCTGTACGGCTACAACCTATGAAGGGTCAGGGAAGGATTCAATACTTTGTAAGGAAGTATTGTTACTAGGCCAACGGTTATACTAGGAGGTGGTGATTTGGTCAGAATCACGCTCGACCGCCAGATTTTTTACCAAATTAAGTATACCCAATTTATGAGGCTGGGAAGGCCCCAGGAGGGCTCCATAACCCACAGGATTGACTCACGGTTGGCTATAGTGTAACAGAAAGAAATTTTCTGCCCAGCTGGATTTGAACCCAGATCCTTGGAGTCAGTAACATTGTGCCTTACCACGGTGCCACCGCGCATTATAAAATACTTTATGCCGATAATTTAACATACTTACTAGCCATTGTTTATTTGTAGTTTAGCTTATTCATAATAAAACTTAGAGAACTTTTCGGTTTGAAATAAATACCATCTATGTTAAAAGCATACTGACATTTGTGTATTAGGCTTCTAATTATCTCTATCTAGACGTATAATTTCCATTCCGATTTCTATTCCGACTATTTAAGAAATTTTGCGTTGTGTGGTTATCTATATTCGAATCCTTTGACTTTCAGAAACGTTGTCTAGTCGTTTCACATGTGAATAAATAAAAAAAGTGAAAAAAAGTGAAATAAGTGAAAAAAGTAGAATAAATAATTTAAGTTGAGTAATTTGTGAAAGATAAGCTACTCATCTTTAAATTATTTAAGTTAATTCTTTCAACATCCGACAAAAGCAATACAGCTTGACTTAAATGCTTCAATCTTATTTGTTCTGAGTCATAATCATAATGACTGCATAATTAGTTATTATTCACAAGCTTTTTATAATCTGTATTGAGGATAATTTGGCTCGTCTCGCTTTCTCGTGAGACAGTTAGTCTTGCGGAAGCGTTTTTCTCTCACATATGTTTTAGTTAACTCTTTTATAATTTATATTATAAATTAACTTTAATAAGTTATTTTAATAATTTTATTTATACTTTATGTTATTACAAATAGGATTACATCAACTAAGAAATAGTTTAGAGTGGGATAATTACATTTACAATTCTATGTGCTAAACATGAATGAAAAAATGGTTATTTTGCAATATTCCAAGCATAAAACATTACTATAAAAATAATTAATACAAATAAAAAAGAATAAATGTTACCATTAAAAAAATTATCATTAAAACAAAACGTCATTAGTCGAAATTACTCGTACCTTTTCCGTCACCCAATGAGTATTGGTTTTCACACACATGGTTTCTGGAACTCTAAATTTGTAAAATGAGAAGATAGTTGGGGTGCGGTCCGTGAAGAATGCAAATGAGTAAAAACTTACAAAACAGAGGTTCCATCTAACACTTAAACAGGTCAAAACTCATTTTTTTTTTAACTTTAAAAAATGAAACATTCTTGGTTCCCCCAGGATTTAAACTTATATTTGATAAAATTTATCTGATTTAAAAGATAAATTTCCTTTAAGCGATTGGGATCTAAAATGTGTACTTTTATTCAATTTACGATTTAAAGTGTAGTCGAATGATATTTTATAATACAAAAGGATTTTCTTTTTTGTAGTATGATAATTTATATTTATAGGCATCTAGAAGTCAGTACAATAAAGAAAAAATTGTATTTAATTGAATTTTTTTTATCTTGTATGCATTTATTTGGTTATCTTACTAGTAGGGAGTCCTATCTTAAGGTAAATCATTCTTTCCCTTTCCGTATTAGGAATATTTTTTTGTTTTTTAAAAATAATTTAAGTCTAATTTTGAGGAATATTATATTTTACACTTATCAATAATTCAGTGAGTGAGTTACTTGTACATACACCTCGGTTTCGTTTCATATGAACTATAGAATTATTGTTTGTACTTCAAATTTTTAAATTTATATTATATTGTTATGAAAACGAAATTTGCAATGATATTAGTTTATTATTCCTTTTATTTTATTTAGGGTTACTACTATATTTATTTATTTAGAAATACACAATAAAAAACGAGCGTTGTTCATCATTAGGTTTTACAATCAAAAACCCTAATAAACAGCAACAACTATATTTATTTATAAAAATTCGATTTTAGGGGCCGGCATTATGTTCTATAAAAAAGATATTGAAAAAACTCAAAAGTAACGGATTTTAATATTTCATAAATTAAATTTTTTAAATTAATTTTTTTAAAACACTCATTCCTTAGGATAAATCTCTATACTAAAATACAAACTGAACCATACATATATTAAGTTTTACGTTTCCTGAAATAATTTAAAAATAACCTTAAATAAAATATTTATTATATCAAGAGAATTTCAAAAATTCCCGTAGAGAGCAATTTTAGACAGAATCGCAAAAATTAAACAAATAAAGTAGTATGATAATAATAGTAAAATAAAAAAGCCTACATACGTCTCAAAGTTTTGTAAGACGTACCTTATGCTTATAGTTTTTTATATATTTTAATTAAAACGAATAATTTATTTAAAGTTCATGTAATTTATTTTTACATATTCAGGGTTACTTGAGATAACATTGACTGCAGCTGACCATAGCTCCGATCGCTGCATACTTAATGTGTGTATGGTTTGAATGAGAACACGTGAGCTGGCAAACACGCCATTTGTCTCTGGCCACGGCAGCAGTCAATCTACATAACTAGTTCCAAGGCACGCTCAAGTTTGAAGAAAATTTCGGAATGTAGGAACTTGTTTTTCAGAAAATAGTTACTGCTCCTTAGCATGCAAATTTTATCTCCTTATTACCATAATTGTAAGTGGGATAAATACTTCACTTATCAAATTCCGAAAAAAATTAATTAATTAATCAATTATGTTTTTTTGGAGTTGGTAGCTCAGTAGTAAGGCATTGCGCTACTAACTCCAAGGACCCGGGGTTCGAAACCGGCTGTGGCATGTAACTATTTTCTGTTTCACTGTAGCCGTGAATCAGCCCTGTGCGTTCGGGAGCCCTCCGGGGTTCATCCAGCCTCAACAAGTGAGTACCCTTAATTCGATAAATATCTGGCGTGACTCTGACCAAATCACCACCTTGTACAACCATTGGTCTAGTAAAAGTACTTTCTTACAAAGTACTTCAGCCGTGAACCTTCATAGGTTGTAGCGGTACAGATTTAATTATTTTAATATCTTTTTTCGGTTTATCTGGTAACAAGATTCATTAATTTAAATTCATTAACTAAAAAACTCGTTATTCGGATTTTTAAAAAAAATAACAATGCTCATATCTCCAAATCACATATTTTAACGATGTCACTAAAATATTTAAGGTCTATTATTTATTGGTAACATAAATCATTGAACATAAAATAAAAATATTTCATACAAAAAATACTAAAATTAAGGAAGAAAATAGAAAAACAAATTATTTGAAAAAAATACTATTTTATTTTATGGAGTTTACTATGAATTTAATATGTTTATAAATAACTAGGGTACCTCATACTCTCCAACGGTGGACCAACCGCGTTTTGGAAATTGTACTTATTTAATTGTACTAATCGTTTCTCAAATTGTATATGTGTAATTTACATGTATTTTGTATTTCAGTCTGTATTATTTTTTTTATATAGTGTAGAAAGGAAAAAAAATCAAGTCTCCATTCCAGCATTTTAATTTTTATCCCACCTTAATAAAATAAAATATTACACGGTGGTCACTTACACGGCAACATGGCGCCTGCGAATCTGCACATAGTGGACATACATCAATGAACCTTATAATACCTTCGCGTAAAAGAAGAGTTGAGCAATTGTATATACTTTTTATAGTTATATTTGTAGCTGCTAAAAATCTTTCAAGAGATTTCAAATTCGAAAATTTGTCTATATACTAAAGATAACTCAAATATAAAACCATTGTACAATACTTTGTAGCGTATATTATACATTATACATTTTCATTAGTTTACAAGTATTAAATTCTGCCATATTCAAGAACAACTACGATAAATGTTTATATCAACTTCTTATTTACTAGAAAAATAATTAGTAATGAAGATTATTTACAAAAGATACAAAGAAATATTATAATCTAGACCAAAGGGATGGGATATATATTCATACAAAAATCAGGTTAAGATTATATATTTTTATAATAACCATAATTCGAAAAGCTGATTGACTAACAATTTTTAATTATTGAATTGATGCTGTTTTGTAGCAAAGAGAAAATTAAATATAAATATGGATTACATTTTCAATTCAGGAGAATTAAATATTCAGTTTTATATTGACCGTTTCAGTTCTTTAACTATTCATTGAATTCTAAATACATTTTGCGAAACTTCAAAATAAAATTAATCATTATGTACTCTCTATAAATGTATGATTCTCTTATTTTATTTTACATTGTAAATTTTTCATAACGAAGAATAAAGAATCTTGAATTGAAATAAAACAGTTCAAGATTCTTTTTTTATTCCTTGTTGATTCAGAAGCTGAAGTCATTGCTGTTTGATTCATGAGTTTTCTCACAGGAATTCGTTACATCTCTGGTTTTGTCAAGCTTATTGGTGACTTGTGATTCTATATTATCCTGGATATATGATTTTTTGGAGCTGAATCAGTTCTCTGTCGATTGGAGTTAGGTATCTAATATATCAATGCTTAATCTGCCTTACAAAATGGATCGTTCCAAACTGTTATCTTTCAGGATTTCTCATTTTTATAATATGACTAGATTCTTATATTACTATAACTTATATAGTAACTCAAAAATTATATATA
>NW_027112549.1:233428-249939 GCF_000696795.3 Halyomorpha halys
TCTTTTATTATTAATGAGAAAAGTGGTTAACCCTGTTTAAATACATATAAGGTTAAATGTAAGTCATTTAGCTTATTTTGTTTTCGATATCCTCAGTATTTGTACTGATAACCATAGTATAACTGTAGAAGAGTAGAATACTTTCTGCATATTACTATATGGAATCCTATTTTGAATTTATGTTAATGTAGATCTCATAAGTATTAAATATAAATTTTTGGGTTGGTAGTATATATTGTGGATTATTTTTTAAATTTCTTCATTCTACATGATGATAAATCTTTACTATATAAAAACATTCGAAGTTCGTTTGTATACTTTGGTCCGGGTAGGTTAAAGTGAGGGAGTCCTCGTACCTCCTAATTAAAAAAATAATAATTTTTTGAAGAAAAAAAACGGTACATGTGTGGAAACCTATACCAACCTTACCTATTTTAAAACCGATTCAGTTCTTTCCTAAACCTGAGATGGTAGCATCATAATGTAGAACACACTACAGTTGAGAATTGTAATGTTTGTATTAAACCATATTTTTACTGTATTATTTATTAGTTAGAGATTGCATTATGAACTTGTAGTTTTGTGGTATTATTTGAAGAGAATGTATGTTCTAAGATCTGTGTTTTTCTCATGGTTACGATACACAATTTCAATTTCAATGTATTTTGTATTTTGCAATCTCACATATCAAATAATATATATTACTCTATAAATATACATTAATTACTTAATGCCGAATAACATTTTAGAAGAAAGATCGCAATTTTGAAAATTTCTTTTACCACAGTTCTAAATGAAGTAGAACAAAAATGTCATTCTAAGGAAACAGGTAAGGGGCAGTAATACGAATCAATTAAAAATTAAACAACAACATTTTTAAAATAGAAGGCTCGGAGAAACCTATAACAAAATTTGTTGGTAGCTCTTGGGTAGCTCATTTTTCTGTCGCAAATATTATAAATTAAAATGAACCAAATGTTGAACCATGATAGGTTCAAATAGATAATGGTTAATTATTTAGTATTAGCTAGCACTACAACCTCCATCTTCGATGAAAGATGAATCATCACAAAGACAGAAACAATTAAACAGTGATATAAATTAATAATCTCGTCAAGGAAGATTTGTTTAAAATGGAAAAGATTGTTTATTACATTGTTTTTTAACATTGCAAAACTTTTTTTTTTTTATATATATATTATTGTGTAATATTACATTTTGCAAAATATTTACAGAAAATGGTAACAGAGATTTTACAGCACATTCATACCATATAAACAAATATATAAGTTAAATGATAAGAAATAGAAGAAAAAATAAATAAATAAAAAATTAAACATAATTGAACTTAAAGTAAAATAATATATTAAACACAATTATTTCTATTTACAATATTTACATTCAACCGGTGAAACTCCGAACCTAATTTGTCCCCTCCACTTGTGGAGGAAAAAGTAGGACTTGGGAAGATTCAAGCGCTTCTCTCACAAACGCGTTACTACTTAAGAACATAAAATAGTCTTATACCCAGAAATTTCAATTTTTCATTTACGATTATCCACCTAAATTGGCTATTTTCCTAGTTTGACTTCCAACAATCATTTGATAAAATATTTATTATTACTTTAAATTTATTTCAATATTTTTTTGTAATTTATTATCTCATAGTCGCCTGTTGAACAGATTCGATACTTAGGACTCCATCTTCACAAGAGACTTACTTGGAATCCACAAACAGACTGAAACGACAAGAAACTTCCGATTGCTACAACACCTTCTTGACAAACGATGTAAACTTCCCATTCACTACAAAAAATTATTATACACTACGATAATCAGACCAATTTGGACATATGGAATTGAGCTCTGGGGCTCCACCAAACCATCAAATTCCTCCCACATCCAATCCTTACAATTCAAAATCCTCGATGCTCCTTACTACGTTACAAATAAACTCATCCACAAAGATCCCATTCGTTCCACTTTTGGCCTAAAACATATATGCGTCTTTTCATTCCAAACTCCTTACCCATCCTAGCCCATTAATTCTTAATCTCTCATCCTTAACAATCCTGATAATCCTCCGTGACGTCTGAAAAGAAGATGGCCACAGGAACAACTAATTTAAATTAAATCTTGAAGTACCACCAATCGGTGGTTCCTTCCCAAGATTTTCAAGTGTAAATGAAACATACAATATATTTACTTATTGCGTTTATTATTTGTACAGTTGTAAATCACATTAAATAAATATCATAGTATTTTTCTTACTTTTTATAGGCGCGATTACATTTTATTTATTATAGTTTATTTATTTATTGTATTTTATTTGTATTTCGTTTGCTTTTGAATTACATATTTTCCGGCTTCTTTGCTCTCAAAATTAGCTAATGCTATGTGAAACAGAACACACCACACAGCCGCCATTAACTATGAACCACATATTCATGACCCTGGTTGGGTAGATAAGCATAGGCAACTATCTCAAAGGGAACTGCTTCGACCTCAACGTGAATCCGATTGAGTAAATTATTAACGAACCCTTGAGTGTAGGAGCATCCCTTGCTCTTGTACATCCAAGTCTGTTTGTTTTGTGTTTATTCGAGCTTTGTTGCTTCTTTCTCATTAATATTTTCCTAAAACAGTCTGATCCTCTTTGTACTCTACTTCCCCCTACTTATACTTTGTGCAATCAATTCATTGTCATATCTTCTGTTTGAATTTTTTTTTTCTTTTTTGGTCTATATTCCAGAAATTGTATGAATATAAAGATAATTATTTCTTTTTACAAAATACAGATTTATTGCCAAAGTTATGTTTTGTTTTTACTCATTTTCAGTCGGTAATATTCATTAATTAGCAAAACCTCGGTATAACGTTTCAAAGCGGATAAATATTGGGATGTTGCTCTTTTAGTTTTATAAGAACAAATGAATAACTACATAAATAAATAATTAGAAGTATGGTCTAAAAACAAAATAGGATTCCTTAGGCATTAGTATGCTCTGAGAACTAATTTTCGTATTATGAAAACCTTATTAGCAGAAATATTTTAAAAATATGTAAATAAACATGAACTTTGTAAATACGGATTAAAGGCATAGTGGTATAGTATAGACACTAAACAAATAATTCTCAATATAGTATAACTCCTTAAACAAATTATTAGCAGAGTGAAATAGGAAAATTAGGTTCTTTAGGAAACAGCATGCTCTGACAACTAATTTTGTATAATGAAAATTTTATAGGCAAAAATATTTTTAAAATATGTAAATAAATATTAACTATGTAAATAATTATTGAAATTACAGTGGTATAGTATAAACACTAAACAAATAATTCTCAATATAGTTCAACTACTGAAACAAATAACGCTTAGTATAGAATAACTACTGAAACAAATAATGCTCAGTATAGTATAACTACTTAAACAAATAATTAGCAGTATGGAACACTAGGTTCTTTAGGAATTAGTACGTTCAAAGAACTAAGTTTTGTATTATGAAAATCTTATAGGCAAAAATATTTTAAAAATAAGTAAATAAATATGACCGATGTAAATGAGTATAGAAAGTATATAACTAGTAATAGTATAACTATATAGAGTATATAAATAGTATAACTACTGAAACAAATAATGCTCAGTATAGTATAACTACTTAAACAAATAAATAACAGTATAGAATAGAAAAATTAGGTTCTTTAGGAATTAGCATGCTCTGACAACTAATTTTGTATAATGAAAATCTTATTTTGTATGGTCTAGAAAAAAAAAATTAGATTAGTTAGGATCTAGTTTGGTAGAAGACCTAAATTTTATGGTGTTTATAGGCCGACATTTTTAATACTACTTATAAATAGGAAACTATTTTGTTTTTGTCATATTTTTGAGACATAAAGTACGTCTATACAGGAAATTAAATAGACCAATTACTTAGTACTTACTTATGTATTTTTCGAAATGTTTTTATTACTTTTTTTTCTAAATTCCCAAAATTCTCTCATTCCAGGATTCCTCTATATTTATAAAATTGCTTGTTCTTCTTTATTAATCGTAAACATTATTTTATAAAATATTGGTTTTTCGTTATTTGGAAAAAAAATATTGCTTTTGGAAAAACTGTGTCTAGGGAACTTTTGAACATGAATAGCTCTATTAAAGCTCATATTTTACAAAAGTTACTCATTTTTAAATAATATAAAATGAAGTTTTAAAGTAGTTTTAAAAATATGGAGTTCCGAGTGAAAAATGAGTTAATATTTTCTATAGAAAAATTAACTTCAGGGGATGCGGACCTTACACACTTATATAATAAATATTTATTTTTTATAAATACAAAAAACATAGTAAGAAACCATTGGAATTTGAGTATTCAACAGAAATATATGTTGTTTTTTTAATATTTATTTATTGCTATTTACAACTGTACATTATAATACATTTAGTAAAACTGATCTAAGTTAAATTGGAGTGTTAGAGGCGTGTAGAGAAACTACCCACTGGTAGCACTCTAATGACATTTTACATTACCTGGTCTCGTGGCCATCTAAATATATGTTTAGAGTCAAAAAAAGCTTGTCTCAAAAAATGGTCTGTATGTTAACAGTCTAGCATATCTAAAACTCTAAAAGTCGTACAACATTTTAATTAAATATTTAAAACAAGTATACTTGTACTCGTGTATAAAACCAAATGTATGTTTGCACATTCAACAAATCTGTGTTCAGAATCGACGAACACAGAACACGTTTTGTTCAGAATCGACAAAGATGCAATAGAGCTACATGCACCAAACTAGAAAGCAGTAACCCAAGATAGCCAGGCGTGGAGAAAACTGATTCGGGTGGGTAAGGTCTGTAGACCAACCCGAAAAAAATAAATAAATAATAAAAAAATGATAGAAAAAACTTTTTCAATAAAATCAACTGAATGGAAATCCTACTTTATTGAATCGATTTTTCAAAATTTTCGATTTTCTAGCAAAATATTTTGGTTAAACTCGTCATCTCAGTACTGAATGAAATAGTATTTTATGTAAGTTTTTTTTTATTCTCTTTAAAATAGCCTGACAGGACATAAGTAACGAATTTTCAAAAAATAATTTTTAAAGTATAATTCGTTTTGTTTATTAAAAAAAATAACCAGTTCTCATTGTTAGCTATAATAAACAACACATAAATATAAATTATTTAAAAAAATTATGAATATATAAAATTAAAATAATAAAAAATAGAGATATTCGATTCTAATTTGAAAACATGAGACTGTTGGGTTCTTAGCAAGAACAAAATTTGTTTTCGATATTGCCTTCTTAATAAAACATAAAATAAAAATTTATATAACAAAAATAGGATAAAAAAAAGTCATAATTTTTACGATTCGTGGAAAATTCAAAATAATTTCAACACCAGCCCACCAATTTGGGGACTTATCTAAGGTGGTAAAGGGAACTTCGTGATGCGCTCACCCCCCATACCGGATTTTTTCTTCTCTTGTTTGAAATGTACGATAGAATGAAATATTACACAATTAAGATAAATTAAAAAAAAAACTTTTATCTAAAGTGATATTGTTTACACTCGAATCAAATTTTTGATTTTGAACAGTTTCCATTATGTCTTTATTTCCTCAACTACTGAAGGCTTTGAAACCAATAAAGGAGTTTTGAAATTATATTTTAAATGCTTTGTAAATGATTTTTATAAAAAATAAAAATTATTTTTTCATTACTTGTTATTGTTGTTTTGATTTCTTTTTTTTTATAATGACCCTCTTTATTTATTAAGTTTTATTAACTCAGTCAAATAAATAACAATTATAATCCTCGGAGTTGAATACTACATGAAACAAATTCTGGCTACCGTTTATTTTTTTAACGGATCATTAGCAGCAATCTATTTATGTTGAGCTGATAATCCAAAATAAAAAAAGTGAACCTATAATTTATAAGGTTTATTGCCATAAAGGTGCTGATTCAGATGTTTACCCCTCTTATAAATAAAGCTAGTGGATATGAAGCGCGCTATATCCGACGGAGAGGGCAAGTTACTCTATATATAGTGACATGCTCTAATCTTCTCCCTATTTATGGCTAAGAACAGGTGCTAACATTTGTGGTTTCCCGCTTTAATAACAGTTTAAAACTCTACAAATTCTAGAAATATGAACTGTATTCACCGATTTCATAACATTCTGTTATTTATTAAAATTATTTAGGAAATTTAATTTAGTAGCTCCGGTAGAGTTTTTTAGTAGAAAATTTATGTTTTATCAATATACCAAGTTTTTTATTATTTATTTATTTTTGCAATCATATAAAAATCAAACTGTGTTCCGTGGTTTCAATAGCGTTATATTTTGATTATTAAAGACTGTTTAAAAGAAGGAATGTGAATTTTTTTTATCTTGTATACTAACTAATTTGTTATCATTTAATATGTTATTAACATACCGGGTTCAAATCTGACTGTGATAAATAATGATATATTTAATTATTTATATAAAAATTACACCTATAACTGTGCATATAAATAAAATCCACACTTCACAGTGAATTCCGTGCAAATGAATAAATCACAACTGAGTATTATAAATAGATTTTACAGATCTTCCTTTTTAAAGGTTCAATCCTACACAAAAATGTAGGTGAGAAGATAAGACAATACTCGTTCTAACTAATCAGTTATTTGTATTACACAGTGTAGATTAAGCCTGGCTACATCTTGACTTGATGGTAACTGTTACATGAGACAAGAGGTATTAGTTACAGGTAAGGAACAATGTGACGCCAACAATTTGTCACTGTGACACCAAGCGGCTGCAACAACTCTTGTGCTCAAATTGGAACGACAAAGGGAAGTCTAGCATTGTGTTGTGTACTAACATCGTTGCTTATATATCCAAGCACATCGATTCTATTACACAAAACGTCTTTTAGTTTCCACTTGTTTAGTTAAACACATTTATATACTTTTTTATATTAATTGCAAATTTGTTAATAAATAATGTCATGGAACTATTCCAAAACGTGGCAATAGTTAGTTTTCTGAAGATTCCTAGAATTCTTGATAACCAGATAGATATTTATAAAAGTTTCTAGGGAGTATCATAATTTTTAAAAACAATAGTACCATTTTAACGTTTACTGTTTCAACGCCAATTTTCATATAATGGTTTAATTTTATTTTTCTTTAACGCATTTGCAAGTTTTTAAAATGAAATTTATTTCATATATTACAAAAAACGTTGTATAACAGGAATTATTTCATCCTGGTATGTGGAAGTGTAAGGTAAACGAATAAAAAGTGAGTGTTATCAATCTAATACAGGAAAGAGGTTCAAGATATTAGAGGCTGTTGTCCAATTCATTCTCTAGTAATGCTTTTTAGACCTCCAATATACAGTTATCCAGGCAGGACATGAGTGAATCTAACTCAAAGAATCTTTTGTGGGTTTAATTTTTTGTTTTCTTATTTTATTTATTTATTGATATTTACAACTGTATACAAAAATACAACCAGTAAATTTGATCATAATGATATGGTATAGGATGTAGAGAAACTACCCAGTAGTAGAACTCTAAAAACATTTTACAATATAAGGTCATGAGACCATCTTCTTTTCAGGCGCCTCGGAGGATTGCCAGGAATGGAAGAGGAAGCAAGGTTAGAAACGAGTGGGTTTGGGTGGTTAGGGAGTTTATTATGGAAGGAATAATATCGGGTTCGGGCTAGATCGGTTACATAAGGAACATTTTGTGGGTCATTGATGTCAACATCAATTGCGTCGTTTAGAAAAACTGATTCCTCATTTCAATAGTCATAGTGATAACATTATCATTTTATTAATGTTAATATTAAAATATTTATTAATTATTATTATCACCTAGTCAATGTATTTGTATCATTATAATGTATTTTAGCTTGATAGGATGATCGGAAGTTGGCTAAAATTGGAATAAAATATTTGTTTGACATCAGTGAAAGTAAATCAATGGCTATATATAGTTAATGGAGTAATCACATTTTCCAAAATACACGCAAATCCATAATTATACTGAAACAATTCCTAGGATTCCGTAATTCCATTCCTCAGAACACCCGTCAGCTCCTAGTATCCTCTCTCGTCTTCCCCCACTTCGACTTCGTTCCTTGGTCTATGGAGGGCTATTTGCAAGACTAGAGTTGAGACTGAAGAGACTCATGAATTGCTTTTAAGATTTATCTTTGAGTTTCCAAATCACTCTCAAGTCTCCCACTGGTATAGCGAGTTGAAGCGGCTCTATCCAACCTCCCGAAGGTAATACCTCCTTGGTGTTTTCCTATTCCAAGTTCTTAAAATCAAAAAGTCTACTTATATCCTTGATCTCCTCACTCTTCATTCATCCATCCACTCACTAAACACCAGATCCCAACCGATTGATTTATATATGATCCGCTTTCTTTAGCAAATCCTTCGTCACACGTGCAACCTCCTTCTGGTATTCTCTTCCTATCTCCATTCGCCAGTCCTCATCCATTCTTTCCTTTAAACAACACCCATTCCTTGACTTACTGTATAACCAAACCTCCACATCATCGTAATCTAATAAATAGGCATATAATGATTAACATTATAAATAGTAGTTAAGCCAAAATCTCACTTTAATTTCATATTGCTTACTGGAAACTTGTAAATGCTTGCCAGACCAAAATTTTAATATATGAACCATGTATTTATTCTTAGGGGACATATGTCTCAGAATAAAATTATAATAAAAACATAAATGAAACAATATTGAGAAAAAAAGTAGCTTATTATTTGCAAGAATTTTACTTTTTACGATATAAAACAGTCAAATTAAAATCGAGAGTATTTTTACACTGTGATACACAATATAAAATAGAAAAACCACTTACATACAATGTATATGATACATTGAAGCTTATTGCATATATTGTTCAATAATTTACAATACTTCGTATAGTGATTTTTAAAAATGTTGTTTTCCAGACGAACACACTTTTCCCTACTACCGCATTAATTATGCGTGTTTGAATTAATGTTATAGCTTATAATTGTTTTTTTCAATTTTATTAAACATATAGTTCAAATTTTATCCTTTATTATCTCATTAAGAGAATCTCCATGTAAAGCGAAACGCTCGAATTAAAGCAGAGATACATATCCATTATTGCGGCGTATCGTTAACAAGATGTCGAGATAATTGGCAACGGTGATTACACTGTTCTAACAATGAAGCATAGAGTAGAAACATAATATGCCACCAATTACAGGCGTGATATCCGTCAATAGGAGTGAGTGTGGTGGTTAAGAGAGAAACTCCGCTTAGAATACGCGCTTCCAGGAATATTGGATTTAAGTTAAATTAATTAAATGTTTAACAAGCAACGATTAGTCGTTGCAAGATGAAATAAATTAATTAATCAAATATTAAGTTATTATATACCGTGTGAAATATAAATTACTAACATTTTTTATATTTTCATTTCATCTATAGAAAAAAACAATAACTTTTTTTAAATTTTTTGCTGAGGATCTGAATTTTTTTTTATAGCTTCCATTCATCATTTAATTAAAATCATCATTCTGAATTACATAAAGGATAATAAAAATCGAACCTTCTTTACTTTTCTCTTCTATTACAAAATTTCTACTCAATAGGAATATCTACTTATCCCTATCCTCAGAAATCTCTTAAAACTGAGAAAACTCTTTTATTTCTTCGATATAATCGCAAACGATTTTTTTATTGAAGGTCGAACTAGGTATAAAACTTCAATTATTTTTATGAGCTCTTCAATAATCCAATATCGAGAGGTAGGAACGAAAAAGTAATACCATTACTCCATTTCATATCATTCACTGAAAAAGGAAAAGTTTCCCGATGCTCTTCACAAATCATCCCTTAACCTCAGGATAAAGAATAAGTCCCCTGAGGGATGCTTATGCTCTGAATGCAATCCTTTATAACCGCCAGAGCCAAAGAACTTCAAATCCACAAGAGAGTAGTTGATCAGTTCTTATCCCGGAGGTATACTATTTGAGTATAAAATATAAAGGCAAATCATAAGATTATTATGAATATTTATAATGCATATACTTTAATTTCCTCAAAAATATAAATAATACATCAATTATAAATACGAAAGATACAATTCATTATATAAAGTTTAGGAGATCTCGAATTCATTTTGAGACTTCGGGTATTTCCGAACATAAATCAAATCTATTCTAAAATTTTTATATAATTCATGACGAACTATTCATCATCATATTTTTTTTCCTTTTTCTCTTGCGTAGTAATCCTATACAACAGGAATTTATTAAAACGTTGTGTATACACATTATTCTAAATTGTGTATATTTTAAAAGAAAATAGATATAATAAAGGAGCCAATTTTGAAACTTTTGAAATAAATCACACAATGAGTTCATGAACAAGTATGTATTAAAATAAAATTAAAGTAAAGAGATACAAAATACACAAAACATAAAAATTATCTTAAATAAAAATGTCCCATTAACATCTTTATTCTACAAACTATACCCCATAAATTAGAAAAAAATGCAGGAGTAAATTTGTGGGGTACTGAAAGCACTTTTAAGTATCAGTTTCTAAACACATTAATGTATGCGTATTTAATAATTTAAAAGTTATATAAGAAAATTATGTATATATGCACATTTAAAAATACTAGATCTATTGATGTAATTAGAATAAAGTTATAAAAAAATTAATTAAAATATAAACTAAAAATCCATAAAAAATACAATAAATACATTGCATAAATTAGTTGTAAGATATTATATTAAAATAATTGTAAAAAAAATAAATAAAATAACTTCAGTCAGACATGAAATACTTCATTTCTTGCTAAAAGCTAAATTCATATTAAAATTTCAAGATTGTTATGTATCTTGCAAAGAGAATATTATTGGTATTTGATACCTTAATTCCACTATTTTCTAGGTTCTTTTTGAACTCAGATTTATTTTATTGTTATTTTTATTATTTATCCAAAAAATACTTATAAATTACTTACTACAGCAGAAAATTGGATTAGGGCATTGAAAATAGAAATGTTGAAATCTGTTATAACTTGAAGGAAAGAAATATTATGCATATATTAAATTTTTACATATCAGAATAGTTATTAGTATTTGAGTTTTATTTAACCACACCCGAACCATATTCCATTTATTCAGAAAAAAATAAATAAAAAATTTTGATAATTTGTCTTTGAGATTCTACAACCGTCTCCGAAATCCTTTTAACATTATTTAATTGGAGTTAATGAATATCTATTAGTTTTTAATTATCAAATTGAAACATAAAAATTATAATAGTAAATTGAAATAAAATAGAATAAATTCATTAAAATTAGGCATTTTTAAGTGTTAATTTCAAAATGTCAAATTTAAACAAAAATCATTTTTTTCCCTCTTAATTCTTTGATTTTTTGTAATATTTAAATATATTTTAAGGGTGCCAAAATAAGACCTACTTATCTCAAACTGATAGTTCTACATTTTACAAAATATTATGTAAAGAAAAACTGCGGGAAATCCTACTTTGGAACTTCAGAACAGTATCTTAAAAGAGAGGTATATCAACAAAAATATGTTTATACCTCTATAACAAACAACTCTACCAAACTGCTCTCACTACACATTTTAAGCAAACTGGAAATAAATTCAAATTTGATGCACCCAAAACCATATGTCGGGAAAAAAAAAACTTCAAGTGAAATTTAAAAGAAATGTTTACTACGGAAAAATATAAGAATCGAGCCATCAATAAAAAACGGTGTGGGGGTGGCGGTTAAATGTTGGAAAATCTAAAAAAACCTTACTTTCATTTCAAACCGATTCTGTTCTAGCATAAGCCTGAAGATGGTATGGATCACAATGTAGAACACTCTCCAATAGAAAATTGTAAGTAATGTTTTTAAACAATGTCTTAATTGTAATATTTATTAATCAGAAATTACACTATGCCCTTTTGGTTTTATTGCAATTATTTCAATAAAGAATTTTTTCTAAAAAAACTGTTCTCTCATTATAGGACACAACTATGCAAAAATTAAGTTGCGAAACGTGGAAAGAACAAACTTGTATTATTTACTGATCCTCAAGACCCACCAAAAAAATGTGTATACTCTCAATTTATGCGAATTTATTTCTATTAACATAAAACATCATAATTAATTGAATTTATTAGTAGACCTTAATCACCATTTAAAATCATGCAACTCGTTCTGAATTTTATTTAGTTTTACTCCAAAGTGAGGTTGAAAAATGATTAATAACACACGTTCACTGACGTTAGCACGATAATTACTGCACGAAAATGAAATTGCCGCGTGTCACACTAAGCTGTTAATATGTATCAGGAAAACTTTCCCTTTTAACATTAAAAAGTGGCAAAATAAGTAGCTCACGAGTTATGCTACGGCAAGTTTTTTCTTTTTTTTTCGCGTGTATTATAAGAATAAATTTATTACGATCCTTGAAGCGTGCATAAATGCCAAATCATCGAAGTTTGAAAGTCATTGACATTTAAATATAGGAATCTAAGATATTTAATTTTTCAGGTTAACTGGTAGTTGTACGTAGATCAAATTTTGATTTAATGAATGACAAATCTAAATAGATATATGATGTTTCCATGTAAATGGTATTTTGCGTCAATCAGTTGCTGACACTGGATTTCTAGCTCCCTGCCCAAAGTTCAAGTTGGGCTACTATAAAAATTTGTTTTTTTGTTCAATCAGGTTAATTGTGGGAGAGTTATTATACTATACTTTGTAGCAGATGAAATCTATTTGTTGGCCTTGCATTAGGCAATAAAAATTGTTTTTCCATCAATATCGAACATTCCTTAAGTTAACGTGATTTTACGAGGACAAACCAGATACTGACAACATGTACACATTATTCTCAATGCCTATCACGTCGAATCAGATAAAATCTTGTAAAAAAAAAATTTCAATATACTTTATCAATTTGACTCTGAATTATATATCTCTCGGGGATTTCAATTATAAGTTATTAGTTTTTTAATAATATTCATCGAAAAACATGTGTTCCAGAGAGATATTTATGTTAGAAGTTGGGCAATCATGTTGACAAACACAGCTTTCCCAGGAGCCTCTCCTCTGCAAACAGGGCTGCCACCTTAATTTCCGGAGTCACGATATCCTTCCGCCACCTTCCTTTCATATTTTCTGGAATAATAACCCCGGCATATTGAATACCTCGGGCTTCTCTTATTGCTTACTTAGACCGGGATTAGAGTTCTATATTAGCGTCAGCTTTTCACTCCAGGGATTCTGTTTGAGAGTTGGAACGTTTTGCCTTCATAGAAGTTCTGGATTTCGACCTCTGCATCTTAAACTACCTTGTGTGGAGGAGATAATGATCGCTTGAAAATAAATTGCGAAACCACACTTTTATGCGTTTCGAAGTTAATTCAGTCCAAAAAAGGTATTTTTTTTTTTTTTTACTAGTTTTATCAAGAAATAATATATTCTGGAACAATGTTTCAAGTAAGGTAGGGATTGTGCTAAGGATTTAGACGATGTGTGGGACTGAAAGACATAATTTGATGGGGATGAATTCAAACCATGTGGGGTATTTATAATATCTAATAATGGTGTACGGAGTTGAGCTTTGGGGCTCCACTAAACCTTCGAATTACTCTCGTATCCAATCCTTACAATCCAAAATCCTTCGTAAAATCCTCAATGCTCCTTATATTGTTACTAACAAAACCATCCATAAAGACCTAAATGTTCCTTATGTAACCGATCTAGCCCGATCCCGATATCATTCCTTCCATTATAAACTCCCAAACCCACTAGTTTCTAACCTTGCTTCCTCTTCCATTCCTGGCAATCCTCCTAGGCGCCTTAAAAGAAGATGGCCTCATGACCTTATGTTGTAAAATGTTTTTAGAGTTCTACTGCTGGGCAGTTTCTCTACATGCTGTATCATATCATTATCATTATGTCATTATGATCAAATTTGCTTGTTGTATTTTTTATGCAGCTGTAAATATCAATCCATAAATAAATAAAAAAAATAATAATAATGGTCTAAGGTATATTTGTCTTATTTTTATAACAAATATGTACATATAAATCATATTTTTTATTTTTATGTTTTCCGTCACTCTTGTGTGTTTTACATGGCACCTCCAGCAGCTCCTACGAGACCTTAATTTTATTTTTTTGGATTTACAGTTGAAACAAAAATTATGAATGAATCAATTGAAGTCAAAATTCCGTTCCATTTCAGAGAAAAGTTTTAATTATTTAAATGTTTTACAAAACTTTACAGCTCCTACTTTATTGAGTTAGAGGGCTTAAAATGGTTTGTGATTATATTTGTTATTTAAGAAGTGTCTACTGAGGATCTCAACTATTCTCTTCCGCTTCTTAATTTTTTTTGGGGGGGGGGCGGTTTAAAGTGTTAAAAAAATTATTTATTTAATTGGAGGTTGACTGTTTTAATTTTAACCTATTATTCATGTTTACATATTGTATACAAGTATTCAACATAGCTAATCTGTACCTCTACAATATGTGAAGGGTTAGGGGTGCTGTATTTTGTAAGAAAATACTATTACCAGATCAACGGTTGTGCAAGGAGGTAATTTCGTTAGAATCACACTCGACCGCCAGATTTTTACCCAATTAAGGGTACCCAGTTAATGAGGCTGGGTCGATTACCCTTCTATTTTACGTAGTGACTGTAATTCATTTATTAATTTATTTATCTTATTGACTTCGGTCACTGGTTTAGGCCGTTTCATTTCTCTTGAAATATTTAGTCCAGTCATAACAATATTTGTTATGACATATCGCTTCAGTTTGATTACTTACTCGCCTTAACCTCCAATATTTTATTGTGACCTGGATGATATTAAATTAAAAAAGTAATTAAAAATATTTTTCTTTGTTAAATAACTATTTTTATATTTCAATAATCAATTGCTAGCTTGATTAATTTAGCTACAGAGTGTATTCGTGAAGCACACTGAATGAATAAAGTGGTTCTCTCATGTCCTAGGTAGTAGGTTCCTTCACTATTAGTTTGAAGGTAGTGTGTTTTACTTCTGTTTAAAGTTACCCTTAATCTAAACTTGGACTCCCAACTTGGAACTACTTAGCCAGCGTGTAGTGCTTGGAATTAATGTAGGTTAGTGCTTGTTAGATAGGGTGCCGAGATAGCTACTCATTGCCTGTAAAAACCGATAGTCCCTTCTTTACTGCAGTGCTGTAGTTTAGTTTAACTTCCTCAATTATTTGTCCTTTCATTATGATTTTATAACTGCATTGACCAGCTTACTATTAATGAAAATTTTTGTATGCCCTTTTGAAAATTCTACTTGTTGATGTTTCTTCACAATATACTGAAAAGTTACATCAAATTTTAGACTTCAAATCAAAACAGAAGAACTATAACAATAATTTAAACTATCAATTTTTTAAAATATAATATGAGTAAATCCACACCGAATGTGATGTTTGCCAAAGCATGTTGACTGACCTCGTGGGAAGATTCCTAATAGTACAAGAGCCCAAGAGGAGAAAAAAGGCAGTTATTTCCCTCCAATTCTTTATTACTTAATTTAAAACTAGTTATAATTACTAGTCAAAATTGATGAGTCTGCCAAGTATAGTTAGGGGGAATAAAAAATGGCGGCTGTTTCAAAACCTTAAAAAAAGCATTAATTTTTCATTAGAGCTCTACATCTTAAAAACTACAAACAATCCAAGAAAATCTAAAAGAACATAATTTAAAGAAGAGTAAATTTGCTAAAATGTAAGCCCTAATACAGCTATTTATGTTCAATAGTTCTCGAGATATAGCTTTTTAAAAAGCAACATTTCATAAAAATGTTGTTTAGAACGTACTGAAATGTCAGCAGTTAGTTAATTTATTTTGAGAAATCTTTATCTCAGGAACTATGTGACGTACAGATGTCAATTAGCACTCAAATTAAAGTTAATTTAATGAGCTATAAAGTAGTCTATGATATTTATTTTCGTAGGAGTAGTTGTTTTCATGATATTTGCATGAAATAAAATAAATTTATTTATAGTTGTTTAAACATTTCAGTACATTTTTATGAAAGGTAGTTTTTAAAAGGCTATATCTCGAGAACTATTGGACGTAAATAGCTCTATTAGGGCTAATATTTAAGTAAATTTACTCTTCTTTAAGTAATATTCCTTTAGATTTCTAGTGTTTTTAGTAGTTTTTAAGATATTGAGCTGCAAATAAAAAATTAATGTTTTTTTAAGGTTTTGAAATAGCCGTCATTTTTTTATTCCCCCTACTTATACTTTGCAGACTCATCAGTTTTGACTAGTAATTATACATAGCTTTCATTAAAGTAATAAAAAATTGGGGTGAGATACTGCCTTTTTTTCTTCCCGGCTCTACTGTAATATCATCACATCTATATTAGAATATATAAACTGATTTAATAGCAATAGTT
>NW_027112549.1:249998-278714 GCF_000696795.3 Halyomorpha halys
TTAATAATATGTATTATTTAAAAAATTTATTTGTAACAATTTAACTTTTTTTTTTTTTCTTGTCGGTGGTAAGAAGGGCTAACTAAAAACAAATGTGTATTTTCCTATCCTTTTTTTTTATTTGTACATATGTTTATTTGTACATTTTTACTAATTAGTTAAACAATTTCAAATATAATCAGGAATGTTTCAAATTCTCAAAAATAAAAATTCATTTTTAGTTAAGTTGAAAATGGCCAGTAATACTTTATCACGATTTTATTGTGGGTTTCACAACTTTTGTGCTTATCAAGTCATAATCGGACTCATTTAAAATTATTAGTAATTATCCTACTGAAATACAAAGCATAAAAATAAAAAAAAAAGTATGTTTCGAGTTGGTTGACATTATTAGTGATGTTAGACTAGTTACTCTCATTCTAATATAACATATTTAAATCAAATTATAGATGAAAAATATTATAAATATATCGTCCATAAACAGTTTTCTAGGCGAGGTAAGATATAAATTCACTCCTCTGAAAATTATTTTGTTCACCCTTTTAACAACACCGACCATGAGACTTTTTACACATGTTCATTTTGATAGATTGCCTTTCCATCCTATTAATATTTGGTTCGCTAAGCACACTTATATGAAATAGATGAACTTTCTGATGTTAAAATCATTTATTTACATTTAAAAGCTAAAATATTCAAGGGCATTCTGCATTATTCCTATATAACTGTTGTTATAACAAAAGTTCCATTACTGGTGTTTTGTTAATCATCTCTTTGATAGCAAACAATACGGCTTATTGTGCGAACCTAAAGTATTTCAGAGAAGTTAGTGCTTGTATATATAAAGCTGATTACCAGCCATACACTTGGAACAATAGCTTGCCAACTGAGGACTTGAATGATGTGCCCCTTCGTGCAAGTGATTGATAATCCCAGCCATCTCTGGATCATTTACGATCAACTGTAGCTCAACGAAAAACAAAAAGCTAAGCTTAAAAACACAATATTGTAAACATGTTATTGTCAACGACTTAGTAACTCTAATTAATATTCAATTTTTAATTACGTAAGGGACTCCGTACACAGGATCACGATTTATTCATATATTTTTAAAGGGATTTTTTGAAATACTAACTAAATATAGCCACTGCTGACAGTACCATTTTCCAACATAGTATAGATTTCTTTTGATTTTTAAAAAATTATTTATTAATATTTAAAACTGTATTAAAAATATACTCAATAAGTAAATTTGATCATAGTTATACATTAGCATGTGGAGAATCAATCCATTCATAGAAATTCCATAACATTTCTAGAGGAGAGATAACATATCTCGAGGCCATCTTCTTTACAGAAGCCTGGGAGGATTATCAGATAAAGAAGTTGAAATCAGGTTAGAAATAAGTGGGTTTGGGTGGTTAATCAATCCAAATCCTTCCAAGGATCTGGCCAAATTGGCAACATATGGAACATTAAGGATTTTGGATTGTAAGGATTGGATACGAAAGAAATTCAATGGTTTAATGCCTTGTTGTAGCCATAAAAATGAGTCTTTTTTAATAAGTTGAAAGTTAAGACCGTTTGTTTAGTAAATATTGTAATATTTTACTATCGAACGAAAAGTTTACTGTCTTTTCAGTATTGAATGTGGATACCAGATCAGTCGTTTTTATTGCGGATTAAAATATTAAACATTAAACTATTCAGACGGAACAACATACTTACTAACACTTTTCTGGACACATGCACTACAAATATTTGGAATCACCATGGTTCGTAAATAACAATACTTTACATAGTGACATAAAAAGTTCAAAGGTTACTGTATACAAGAGAACATACTACAAACGTTTTCAGAAAAATTACTGGAACATCCAAACACACACGTAGGACAAATGACCACGACTCTCATACCTACAAGAGAACACAAGGAGACTAAAAAAAGTGGATGTGAGACCTGCTGACATGAGGATGTAAGAAAAACCAGAGAAGAGGTATCGCCGGGTGGTCTTCCTCAAGCCTAACATGAAATTTAATAATACAATGCAATAGTACAGCAATCTCCTGACTGTCAATTTTGTATTTGACAGGTGCGGTTGTAAATAAAAAGGGAGACAAAAATATTAAACAGTTATTGAACGAAAAAATATTATAATTAATTGTTATGTGATCAATAATACAAGATCATAAGGTACCCTTCATCACGTCGTAGTGTAGTACCGTAGACAATATTTATTAAAAACAACCCAGTTCTACAGCAATTATATCACAGTAACATCCGCTACAATCCAAACCGATTTTCCGATCACAACTTTAAATGAAAAAGAGGTTTCATAAAATGTATTTATTTTTGTATTGTATATTCATTGATTCCAATGGAACACAAACTAAATTTATTATACATATATGATTATACTATTAGAGGATGGCAATACACAACCTCCTTTTAATATGAATCCCTTCGATACTTCCACAGATTCTGCCCATTACCGATTTGTGATAAAACTAGTTTTTATCTTAAACAATTGCTTTCCTCCCACCCCTCCAACAGATATTAGTTGTCTAGACGCAATTGTTTAGCTGATAGGCTATCAAAATTAATTTCCAATTTTCCTAAGGTTAGTTACGTTAATTAATATGACTGTAAAACTATTATGTTTTTGTATTGTGAGTTTGTCATGAACAATGTAATTCCCTTATCATTTACAAATGACAAATGAAATTTTAGTTTCTTATCATCCACACCTGTTGTAACAGCAATGTTTCCATTATGGAGTCTCTATTCCTAAATTTCTTACTTGAGTTTAATTAAAATATTCTTTTCATATTTATTCAGATATGGTGTATTACAGTATTATTTTAAATAATAGTTTTAATCGTTCAACATTTATGACGGCAAAATATAGATTGAATTCGAAGTTTTCGGTAACAAATAAGAATATATATTTTCTAGACTATGGAACCCTTCTTCAACTTTTTCTAATAATACCCTAAGGATCAATTTTATTATAAGTAGAAAATATCATATTTGTGATATTCGCAATTACTATGATTACGGTTTCCTGAATTTTATTTCCACAAATAAACTTAAATAAATACTTATCAAGTATTTAAAATATAGGATAAAAGCACCTTACCTTGTATTTTTTTTTCATTTATCATACTTTTTCATTTTTTAACTTTCAGAGTAAAAAAAAGTTTCAACTTTTAGGGGATGAATTTTAACTTTAAACGAACTTGAACTTTTAATAGAAAAGAGAGAATAAAATATTCCAAATAAATTATGTATCCTAACAACATATTCAAAGAAAAACTTTATAATTATCGCTAGCGCTTCAATTTATATTTTATTTGAAATTCTCTTAGTTCTGAAATCCACATTTCCTTTGGCGAAGCATTCATCATGGATTTATGAGAATGATAATTGCTTAAAGAAATTTGGCAGAATGATAATTATTTTAATAATTTTTAGTTATTATTTATTACTTTTATTGATTAAAAACAAAATTATTATATTCTCGAAACGTTTAATAAGGACAGCGAGAATATATAAACAAGTTATGAGTATGGCCGTTTAAGAAAATCTGAAGAAAAGTCATTAAAAAAGAAATTTGAACAAACAAAAATTTCACACAGTATGTTATTGGCTAAGATAAAATTTGAAAAAGAAAATCCTACAGCATTTTGACAACAATATTAGCTGCGATATTATAAATAGGATCGTTGAAAATAGCCGAAACGAAGGAGTTACAATAATAGTTAAAAATATGAATAAATAATAAAGGTAGATACTATTACAATATTGCACAAGTTAATTAAATATTACTATTTCAATGAGGGTTATAGAAAGAGAAAGATATGATGATACTTGCTTAGTTGAAAATGTTCATATTGAAAAGCTAGATATGCAGATAGGTGGAATTCATTAAGACGGTATTGATGTAGATAAAGGTGAAGTAGATTGAAGATAGGTAGACCAACTGATAGATAGGTGGAAATAGAAAGAAGAAATAAACCGATGTATTTGCACTCTACTGGATAAGTCAAACAGATACTGTTATCTCTAATCCAAAGAGGTTGACAGTGCAGTAGGTACGAAATACCTTTGCGACAATAACTTAGTTTAAGATTTTTATAGTATTGTAATACATTTACAGAAATATAATATTGCATGATTTAACGTGGGGGGAAGGGTATATTAAGGATAAAATGTATGAGAAAAATAAAGGTTATAAAGGAGAGGAAGGTGAGTTTGGAATTTATTTAATAAATTTACCAAATCAAGGCAATAGACTAAAAGTGGTCTGATCTTTATGATATATTTACTACTTTTCTAAAAATTAGTTTTTAAGACGAATTTATGAGAGTAATCAGAAAAATGTATAAAACAAAGTCATTTAAAATTAAATTTTCCATAAAGGCGCCATGAAAATTTGAATTTCTTAGACTCGTATTGATGAAGCCATTGTCAACAAAATTTTTTTTTCTATTTTCCACTGCGTCTGCACACATATCTTCAAAAAACCTATTTTCGATTTTTGGCGATTTATGCATCCAAGACATGTATCAAAAGTGCTCGATATGAACTGGTCTAAAAACTTGATTCACTGTCAGAATCGGTATCCACTATCCTCCATAGCTCCAGAATTAGTAGCTCTGGAGAAAAATAGGAAAAATATTAGAAATCCGAAAATATCCTCAAAATAAAGAGTACATGCCACTGTTATGTCCCAGAGGTAGGGCTGAACCATTCTGCTGTGACACCCTCTATGAAAACATTATGCACATTACATATGATCCTTATAGGCGATTCAAACTATCTTTCCTAATGTTCTTTATATATCTGCAAAACTAGGTTTCCAACGTTAAAGGTGAATGTCTTCATGTTTTCTAAACTTAAATATTATCAAAAGTATATGTTATGAGAAATTATGAGGCCAATTGAAACTTTAAATATGTTCATTATTCCTGTCGAACAGATCCGTTACTTAGGACTACATCTCGACAAACGACTGACATGGAATCCTCATACAAGACATTTACAACATTTACTAGACAAACGGTCTAACTTGCCAATCCATTACCAAAGACTGATCTACATGACTATTATAAGGCCTATCTGGACATACGGAGTTGAGCTTTGGGGCTCCACTAAACCATCAAATTCCTCCAGAATCCAATCCTTACAGTCCAAAATCCTTCGTAAAATCCTTAATGCTCCTTACTTTGTCACAAATCAAGTCATCCATCAGGACCTCAATATTCCATATGTTGCCGATTTGGCCAGAACCAGATACCGTTCCTTCCATAATAAACTTCTCAACCACCCAAATCCACTTGTTTCTAACCTGGCTTCTCCTTCATTACCTAATAATCCTCCTAGGCGTCTGAAAAGAAGATGGCCTCGAGATCTTCTCCTCTAGAAATGTTTTTGGAGTTCTATCAATGGGTAGATTCTCCACATGTTTTTATCATGTCACTATGTCACCTACAGCAAATTTACTTGTTGTATATATGTGTATACAGTTGTAAATATCAATAAATAAATTATTAAAAAAAAAAAAAAATATGTTCATAATGCGAAATCTTGACCCTCGATTCTGGAAATACGAATGAATTATCAGCACTAGGACTGTTTAAAGTTGTTTTTCGGGATATAAATAATGGGAACCAGTATAATCCCTGAGGGATCGGGGGTTCAGTGCTTTGTAAGAAGGTACTGTTTCTTGAACAACGGTTGTAAGAGGAGCTGGTTTGTCCAAGATCAAAGAAAAGATACTCACTCAACAGCCATATTTTCCCCCTATTGATAGTAAACCCTTTATAGAGGTTGGGTGTGCCGATGTAGGGCTCCTAAAGCCGTAGGACTGCTTCACTATAGAAGCTGAATAATCATTTGTCGTAGCAGGATTTGAACCCGATTTAACTATTACATTGTATGAAGATAGTCTGGGTGTTGGTCAATAAAGGTACAAAATAGTAATATATACATATATATATATATATATATATATATAATGATAATAGAGCTAAGCAATACTATATGACCAAAAAAATTTTTTTTACATATTTTCCTTAGCTGATTCTGATCATAACCCAACTCAACAAGATCCGATAAGAGAACATTCTCATCTACATATATATATTTTTTTTTATTTTTTTTTGTATTATACCTTTATTGACCGCCACCTGGATTATTTTCCTACAATTTACTTCACAACTAAATCTTTCCAAATATAATAAACTATTTAGTAATACACCGATTATTAAACGTCCGAGATGTAGATGAGAATGTTCTCTTATCGGATCTTGCTGAGTTGGGTTATGACCAGAATCAGCTAAGGAAAATATGTAAAAAAAAATTTTTTTGGTCATATAGTATTGCTTAGCTCTATTATCATTAATTACTTACTTCCCAATTTTACTGCTATTTATTGCATAATTTCGTCTTTTTGGAAATTCTAAAAAATTTATGAGAAATTAGTTCGAAATGGAGTCCACGCTAATGCTCATATTACTTAACGCACCTGGGTACCGCCGTTAATAATAAATGTACAGCAGTTCGTAAGTGGGGTTAACAAGAAAAGTTATTCTAGATGTTATAAACTATGTAAGCATTCTCTTAAACGCTATAAATTGGGTGAACCAGGCCTTTTCAACTCGCACTTTAAATGCAATAAGATAAGGCTCATAATGTCTCAGTCGGTCCCTAAAGGAGCAAGTTAACACTCAACATTATTTGAAACAGCTCAGTCTAAGAAAGTTACAATATCTTCTTTGCGAAATTTTTATATTATATATTGTTTTATATTTATTATTTGGATTTTTCCCTAATTACACATTATTCTATCCTTTTTCGCATAGTCTCAAAACTAAATGATACCCAATCAATAATTTTTTTTTTAATTATTAAAGAAGATGTGTCTAATTATATTATTTTTTAACACTGAACTGGATTTAATCTTGTTAAAATAGAACACAATAAAAAATAAAACGGTGCAGAGTAATAGAAAAGTGTCATTTTTTCTTCTTTTTTTTTTCATACTATTCTATGGTAGAGAATTAATACACTATGACACAAATAAATACCGTTAAGTATCAGTGTCCAAATATGTATTCATACAATATATACAGAAAGAGGAGAAAAAACCCAGAATAAGACAATAAAAGGGGAAAGTTTAAAAAAAAAAAAAAGGAAAATTTAATTTCTAATAATAATAATATAGAAATATATAAATAAAACACTATCATAATTTGTATAAATAAAAATATGAAATTATATAAAAAAATAATAAAAATAAAACTGATCAAATAATAATTTTTATACAAGACAAAGAAAATTAAATTTTAGTAACAATAAATAAATACACATCCACACATATATACAACATTTTTTATCTCTGTATGGAAGGTAAAGCAGGGCTTCAAGAGATCCCAGCGCTTCTTTTCCAGCTGCGTCACGTTTATTGCGGGCCAGCGGAAACTGAGTGAGAGTGCTAGAGCAGTGTACTCTCATTACTTGAGTGGAGAAGCTGGCTGGCCATTACGAGAACTACAACAGCTATTCACAAATATCGCTTCAATCTTCGGGGAGGATTATGGCCGGGACAGGATAGGGATTGTGTCAAGGGATTAGGATGGTGAATAAAGTGATGGTCATTGTAGGCACATATAAAGCCGCCTTAGAGTTTTAATTTATTCAAAAATAGTTTTTAATTTAATTAGCAAAAATTAGTTATAAATTAAACTATAGCAATAGTTATGGATACAGTGTTAATTCATTATTGAAACATTAAAACTAAAAATCCGTATCCACAACAATTTATTTATAGTTTTATTAATAACTTATGAATTATTAAAATTTTTATTTTTATTATGAATTATTTTATCATTTTTAAAGTATATAATATTATATATATCATCTTATCTTCTATTGACCCTGAAATACTAATTAGGAACTTGTATATTAAAAATGTATAAGGTATACAATTAAATAAAATAAATGGTAACCTACTTAATAATCTATCAATATTAATGTCCGAAACAAAAATGTATTAATGTGAAATGTAATAAGCAATGCTATAAATAGTATAATAATCTATTAATAAAAAAACAAAAACAAAAATGGTGTGGTAACATCTATTTATATATTTAGCACTAAATTAACAAGGAGTTGAGCTTTGGGGCTCTACTAAACCTTCGAATTCCTCTCGTATTCAATCCTTACAATCCAAAATCCTTCGTAAAATCCTCAATGATCCTTACTTTATCACAATACATAAAGACTAAAACTCATGCATGAAAACCTTAATGTTCCCTATCTAACCGATTTAGCCTGAACCAGATATCACTCCTTCCATTATAAACTGTCTAACCACTCAAACCCCTTAGTTTCTAATCTTGCATCCTCTTCCATTCCTGATAATCCTGCGATGCGCCTGAAAAGAAGATGGCCACGAGACCAGCTAATGTAAAATGTCATTAGAGTGCTACCAATGAGTAGTTTCTCTACACGCCTTTAACACTCCAATTTAACTTAGATCAGATTTACTAAATGTATTATAATGTACAGTTGTAAATAGCAATAAATAAATATTTTTAAAAAATTAACAAATTATCTGATTTGTTTTTATCGTTTTTACTTATTTTTATTTTCGAGAGTATGGCCCAAGCCAATAAATTCCATCGCCGGTGCTCCAAACCCACTGAGAAATATGTCATAATAGACAACTGGAGATCTCATTACCCTTATTCATGATTCGAGTATTTTTCAACTTTTTTCTACTTCCTATCGATGGCCTTTCAAAAGAAGTTCAAGAGGATTATTACGTCCTTTCTAAAGCCCAGACAGTGGTAAATAAAAGGAATACCTTGGATTTTATAGAGTCAAGGAATAAAAAATATGAAAGAGCAAATGACCCTATCCAAAATATTTAAGAGATATTTCATAAAATCTCATCCTAATGATTAGCTCCATTGGATATTTATACTTCAACAAATAATTTCGAACAGCTTTATGAAAATATTAAAACATCGATTTTAAGTATTTTCCTTATAAAGCTTAAAAATCGTAAACGCTACTCAAAAAAAGTATGTGTTTTTTATGAATAAGGTAAAGAGAATTTTATTTTTAGATCTTAATAAAATTGTATTTGTGTTTAGGCGTATTTTATCTATTTTTCAGGTAATGCTGGACTAAAAAATTAAGCTATTTTATAGCTGCAATAAATTTTAGTACTTCCGAAAAGTAATTCTCGAAATTTTACGTTTCAACATGCAATAGACATATTACTGAGCGGAATCTGATCAAATTTATACAAACAAAAAAAATCCGAACACAACTTTGACTACAGATATGCGTCTGTAGTCAAAGTTGTAAATATGTTCCTAAAACGTATAATGCTAGTGAGATTTTCTTGAGATCGAAGCTGCTCTACCTCCGACAGTAAGGAAATAATCATAATTATATCTTATGATGACGTTTTCTCGTGTTAATATCAGGAGGAAATAAAATATTTCACTTCATATGAAACTGTGAATTTTTTTTAAAAAACTCATGACGCTTACATAGACTTACATTTTCACAATCCGTTCTGTTTTGATTTAGTTTGTTTGTTTACGTGTTGCATATGATCGCCACTGCAGTTTGTTTATGCAGTATACATAATCAGTGTTGTCTTGATAAACCCCTTCTCTAAATCTACTAATGCCGAGGCAGTGTTTACCATCGACCATGCATATGCATTCTAAAGTTATCAAACGATGCGGTCGAAACCCAAGGGAGCCTTCATCGTAATTTTTGAAGGGGGGACCCTCGAAGGGTCCGGATAATTTAATTTTTCACCTCAGACCGGTTCGGTTCAGGAGGGGTCCCTCAGGAATAGCTCCTTCTCACCCCTCCTTGCGAAACCCTTCAATGGTAGCTGATGATAATCATGAAGAATAAGTTTTTAGGTCTCTTTACATTTTCAATTGATTTATACATGTGTCTGTTGAGTAGGATTAAGTAAAATCTTATCTTATTTTAAATAAATTATTCTAGAACTATTATAAAAATAGAAAAAGTAAATATGATGTACGATTAAAATGACAAAGATTACTTATGGTGGTACTAACCTTTAGTAAAATTCCTGAGAAAGTCCTATGTTAAGATCTTACTCAAATGTTCTTCATTTCTGAGGCTGTACCTACTTCATTACTCTTTATTTCTAAGGCAAATGATTTCTGAAAAAAACGTTCATTGATTTATCAAGAAGGTGAATAACATTTATTCTGAATCTAGAATGTAAATTATAAGATTTATGGTGAAACAAGTTAAGAAACTTTTAGTGTTGATTGGAAAATTATTTTTTAAGGAAATTATATGTATAGATTTCGTACTAAATCTATAACGTTAAGGTTATTGTGAATTATATGTTTGGAAAAATACAGATTACTGAGGATTTTGATGTAAGCATTCGTACGAACAAATCAATCTGACTATAATAATGTAAATTAGATTCAAATAATAAATTAAAAACCACTTGCCTAACACTTTATTTATTTCCTATCTGTGTGCACTAATATTTTAGAGTATTACACTAGATGTGAGACAACACGAACAACTGCAGATGAAACTACAGATAGTTTCTTGTTGTTTCAACCTTCAGTTAGGATTTTAAATTAAATATATTTTTGAGATGAAGTCTTTTCTTGGAAGCTGATCTGTTCAATAAGGGTGAGCAGTCATAAAAGTATACTGTCAAAACGGTAAATTTGTAAATTAGTAAATTTGATTTTATGGTGTTTATTTTACTGTTAATCCAGTTTTTTTCTGTTAATGGCTGAATGTAGAAATTGTGTTGTAAAAAATAGGTAATTCATAAATAACATACCTGTTGTATATTCAAAATAAAAGTGTCACAGCCCTAAAAAAATCTTTTTGTTAGAACAAACATTAGATGATAGGGATCTAGCTATTGAAACTTCTGACCTAGGAAACTTTTTGTTTCGGAATGCACGGCATATTATTAGCATAAGCTACTTTTTTTAATTTATTGATATTTACAACTGTATTAAATTATATACAATAGTATAATATCGACTTATGGAGAATCTACCCATTGATAGAACTCTAATAACATTTCTAGAGTAAAAGATATTGGGGTCAACTTCATTTCAGATGTTTCGGAGGATTGTCAGGAATAGAAGAGTAATCAAGGTTATAAACTAGTGGATTTGGATGGTTAGGAAGTTAATCATGGAATGATTGGTAGCTAGTTCTAACCAAATTGGCAATATATGGAAAATTGAGGTCCTGATGGATGACTAGATTTGTGACAAAGTAAGGAGCATCAAGGATTTTGGATACAAGGGTTATTCTCGTTTATGGTTAAGCAGAACCCCAAAGCTCAACTCTCTAAGTTGAGATAGGCTCTATTTTAATCACTTAAATGAGTCGTATGTAATTAGTTCGAAGTTTATGCCGTTTGTCTAGTAAGTTTTGTAATCATATAAATCGTCGAGCAGCCTCCTGTCTTTTTAGTCTTGTATGAGGATTCCAAGATTTGTTTGTCCTTTTTCCAGATTTTAATCCAAGATGAAGGATCTGTTCAATAGGAATAAGTGGTGTATTACTGAACCTTACTATAGATCAGGAAATGATAGGTTTACAACGAAGTGTAAAGGTGATTTGATTTATTGGAACTGTATTTTTATCCCAGTCTTTAAGGCTGGTTATGTATGCTAAGTTCAAAATAAATACTTCAATAAACGAAAAAAATATTTAATAAGCGTTTATTTTGGTTTATGTAGTATTTTTATAATAATATGCAAATTTATAAACACCAAAGTAAATACAATGTGGTGAGAAATCTAGGGCAGTATAGTAACTATAAATGCCTCGTCAAAGGAACCACACGAAGAGCAAACACACAAGATAGAGAGAGATAGTGAAGACTAATAGACTAAGATCTCTAAGCTAATTAGCCAATTGGAAAAATAAACTTATTTTCATTAGTCATCTCATGCAATATCATTTTTATTTCTCAACATATTTTTACTATAGTTGTAGATCTTATGATGATCTTTAAGCAAATAATCCATTTAAAGAAAATTAAAATCGACTTTTGTAATAAAATATCTCGCTGTAGAAGTTTATTCCTGAAGTTTACAGAGAATTACGTATACGTAAAACGCAACTTTCATTAAAAGCAACGTGGATCTTTTTGTCAGTGAAAAAAATTATTGTTAGCTCAGAGATGGGTGGTTAGTGCTATATTCTCATTGAGCTAAGTAATATATTTTTTTTACCTAAAGTAAGTAATGAATTTTTTTACATTAATTTATAACTCGGCTTCTTGGAAAATATTTTCTTCGCTAACTCTTAATAGTACAGGTTAATTTCTGTTTTGCTAAAAGCTTTTACCTTTAAATTATAAAAACTAAAAACTAGACCACTACATCCGAAGCTAATAATTTAAGCTTTAGACTTTCAAGCCTCGACTCCTCTGCCAGAGATTAAGTGCTGTTGTGAGTGCTCTTATCCACAAGCTACCTGTTAGTAAAGCTCAATCAGATTTTTTTTTTTGGAAAATATAGTTTACAAAATGAAAAATAGAGTAGAAAAAAACAAAACAAATATTTCGGATTGAAAAGAAATTTATAATTTATTATATTTTGTTTGAATTTCTTTTATGATTTCTTATTTAATGGCGTAAAATTCTTCGGTTATCAACACCACTTATTTCTTATTTATTCTTTCTGGTAATATTTTTTTTTATCGTTGTTGACATTTACAACTGTACATAATAATACATCCAGTAAATTTGATATATGATCTTAATGGTATGATACAGGCATGTAAAGAAACTACCGGTAACACTCTAATAACGTTTTTACATTAGATGGTCTTTTGGCCATCTTCTTTAAAGGCCCCTCGGAGGATTGTCAGAAATGGAAGAGGAATAAAAGTTAGAAACTAGCGGGTTTGAATGGTTAGGAAGTTTATAATGGAAGGATTGATATCTGGTTCGGGCTAGATCGGTTATATATGGAACATTAAGGTCTTTATAGATGATTTTATTTGTAAAAAAGTAAGGAGCATTGAGGACTTTACGAAGAATTTTGGATTGTTAGGATTGGATATGAGAGAAAGGTTTAGTGGAGCACCAAAGCTCAACTCCGTATGTACAGATAAACCTTATTATAGTCATGTTGATAAATCTTTAGTAATGAATTGGAAGTTTAGACCGTTTGCCCAGTAAGTGCTGTACAGGCGAAATTTACGTGCTGTTTCCTATTTTTTCAGTCTTGTGTGAAGCTTCTAGTTTAGTTGTTTATCTACATGTAGTCCAAGGTACCGGATCTATTCTACAGGGGTAAGAGCAACATTATAAGCTTGGTGTCACTATAGACCAAACTCTCTCTTGGAGAAACCATGTCTCCGATATTTCCCGTCGTACCTTCTCCATCCTAAAACGTTTAAATTACTTCGGCACCTACTTCCTTTTGAAACCCGTAGGCTCCTGGTTACTTCCTTAATATTCCCCCACTTTGATTATTCCTGTGTGGTTTACGGGAATGTCTCTGGGGATCTCGAAAAAAAAATTAAAACGGTTAATTAATTGCTTTTTACGATTCAGCTTGGGGGTTCCCTGGGACTCCTCTGTCACCCGATTTTATAAAGAATTGAAGTGGCTTTACCCCTCCTTCTGTCGTAAATATTTTATTGCTTCCTTCATCTACCAAATTATCCAATCCAGCAGTCCATCGTAAACCTCTGATATCCTTCAATTTAAATCCTCAGTGCATTCCCGCAATACCCGCTCACGGCCTTCAGACTTATATGTAAGTGCCCATCGAACCGCAGCCTTTGGTAGATCTTTACTCATCCGTTCCTCATCCCTATGCAATTCTATTCCCTCTTTCTTTCGTAGTTCTAATACCCTTCCAACCTTCAAATCCCGTATCTTCGACCACCTTATGTCCACCCAATTCCGGAAGAATAACAATTAAAAGTTTCAAACAAGGTTTATGTATTTATGTACTTAATTAATGTCTGAGATTTTTGTTTATTCTTGTAAATATGTACATTAGTAGAAATTGTACCTTTCCATTTATTAGTTTTAGTTTAATTATATTTGATTTTTTTTTTCTATCACTTATTATCAGAAGTGTTTGTCATCTTATATTTTATGATATGACATATGATTTTACTTTATTTATTCTATTCTTATTTTATATATTCTGATAATTATTGTTGTTCATTTGTGTCTTTTTAAATTCATTATTTTATTGTATTTTATGACTTTTATAATTTCATTTTATTTTTTATTTCACTCTAAGGCTCTGAAGCCTAATTTTTAGGTCTGAAAATTATTCTAAAGGGACCAATCCCATAATAAATAAATATTATTATTAATGTATAGTGTATGACAGTCGGTAGGTTTACGACAAAGAGTAAAGGTGATTTGATGGAATTTATTTTTATCCTCCAATTTCAGCACCATTCTTCTGGAGTAGTGATATAGGATGCAATTAAAGGGTTATTATTAACTGCGAGCACAAGGTGTTATCGGCATACGTGGTGAAAATAATGTTAGGATTGGTTGGGATGTCAGCTGTATAGACTGTATAGAGGACAGAATCGAGAATACTACCTTGAGGAACGCCAGCCTACTCTGGTAGTATTTAATATATTATTTTCTTTTACTTTTGTTTATATATTTTTTTTTTGAGAAATTTAAACATGTTTCCTATTATATCTGAAACTATCAAATATGCCTAATTGCCGTATATTATTACAATATTTACATTTTGGTGGTGCCTGTTTTGTGATAAGTCAGGAATAGGTGAGTCTCCTGTGATCTATTTACAGTTCAGTCAGTACAACCTCTTCTATACATAGAGATACCCTGGAGCTTGTCGTCCTTTTTATGATTTTTAGAGCTTTCTCCAGCTGGAAGTAAACATATTCATTTATTTCCAATTTATGTAATGTTTTCAAGCTCTCTATCATATTTAGTACGACATCATATTCACTTAATAATTGTATATGTTTAATTCAGACTTGTAACATATTACTAATGTTTTCTTAAAATTACAGCTAATCTGAGACTTATTTTTCTCTCAACTTTAAAAAGTTTCTGATCTCATATCGAAGGAAACCTCCCGTGATGTTATAAGGGCGGAAGAAAGGGGAATGGAGGACTACAACATGTAATTACGTCTGTTTCATTAGCGGTTCTTAATCAGTCAGCCAACGGAGATTCAATCACTGGCATTTCTTCTCCAGTTCCGGAGGCAATGCTGGAGCGCTGGAGATTGTCGATTCTGTTCAATTCCTCTCTTCGGAGATTTCTTCATCTTGTCTTGTTTTTTTTTTAACCAATGGACATAACAATTAGTACTGCTATCTATCCAATTCTGCTTCGTGAGTTTTTCGTATTTATTTTCTCAATTTCTTTTTTGGGGGGATATAACTAACATTTCATTAAATTATTATTGTGCGAAATTGTATTGTGAATGCAATAGGAGTTTACGCTATTGAAAAACAAAAGAGAATATATATGTATCCACAAATAAAATGATTGTTTTCCAAGATACGTATTATTACTTTTTCAACACGATATCTTCAACACCTCTTGTATTTCTTAGTAACCAACGCACAATAATAATTTTTCTCTCTACAGCCATATCAGTTGTAAATATATGTTCTTTTTTTCTACAAAAAATAAAGAAAAATTTTAGATTATTTCGCAAGAAAAAAGTTAGATTTTTTGGTGACTTTTCCCCGGCCTTTTCAACTTAGGCCAGTTTCAAACATTTTTTCCCCTACTTCTTCAATTATTAGTACAATTTCATGGAACTTTTAGTTGATTTTTTTTGGGGGGGGGAGAGGAGTTTATTTATCTACAAAATATCAATTAACGTTACATTTAAAATTCATTTGTTAAATTTTACAAGTATTATGTTACAAGTAACGTACGTTTTTAGAGACATATTTTTAAAAAAATATGGAATATGATGATAATCCGTATTTTTTGGGGAAAAAATGTTTTTAATTATATTTGTTTGTTCAGCAGTACGGCAAACGATAATAATTTGTTTGTGTCCGTTTTGTAATTTATTGCATTATTTTTGTTTACATCTAGTGCGATGGCTTCTAAAAGCTCTGTTCTATAGTTATTCGTTTCTATATAAAGTATTTAAAAATCTTGAAATGACCAGAATCTTTGAAAATTTTGAATAACAAAAGTAGTGCAAACTGAAGAGTGAGAGAGGATTTTATAAAAATTGAACATTAATATGTTAAAAAGCCCTTGTTTATCTTACAATAAATAAAATGTAATGGGAATGTCAATGTTGATTTATTTTTGTGAGTGTAGATCATTATTTAGTTATTTATGTTTTTTTTGTTGTTTAACTGATATGGAACTTATTTCAAACTTTTAAGGTTCTACAGTGACCATATGCTATAAATTATTATAAGTTTCGAAGTTATTTAAACTACTATTAATAACTTCTACATAAAATCTTTAATGCCATATTTTATTTTTTTTATTCATCTTAAGCTGTAATACATTACTGAATACAGTAGTGAGTTCTAATTCTTCTATATTATATTGAAAAAATCCAAAACAGTGTTAGGGTTTTTATATTTCATCAATCATTTATTTTACTTTTTTAGCGGTTTAAATGCGTTTGAAATAAATTGCCCTGTATATCCTTAACAACTTTTATTTATGTATAGATATAAAAACATCAAATTAATTGACATTGTTATATCCTAATTGAACTACTTTATTTCATGCACACCAGACCAACTTCCCTCGCAATAGAAACTCTCATTTAGAGAGTATGTCCATAAGGGTCAGTCCTTGGTCCTGCTGTGTGGAAGTTGGTCTTTGACGATTTTCTAGGAGTGATAGAGAAAAAACTGTTTCTTTCTATTGCCTACGTGGATGATCTTACCGAACTAGTGTTCTCCAAGAGCTAGAAGCGGAACGATGTGCCAACCTGCTAGGTCCATGGTCTAAAACAAAGAGGTTAAAGATGGCTACTAAAATAAAAAATATGTGCTCGTGAAAAAAATGATTTCTCTCAACTGGTCAAGTAACAAAACTACTCATATTAAAAAGATTTTGTGTTCGGGTGGAAAATTCAATGGCTCCTGAAAATCCATCGGACAGGAGAGGGCTAACAAGATGTGGACGAGGAAATAGAAAAAAAAATAGAAAACCAAACTAATTTTTAAAAATTGTAAATTACTTTACAAGAAACTGTTCGATGTAACCATGCATGTATAACATGCACTAATCAAGGTCCTGCGAACGTCTGTATTGACCACAATGCAGGGTAATGTAGAAATAAATAAAATATCTTGAATAAAACTACAAGTTAAGGTTGTTTGAGTTAAAATTTTAATTTGTATGATTAGAAGTTTAGATACAACCAAAGGCCGTAGTTCAAATCTTTATAGCTATAGCTTCTTAAACTATAAAAGAATGCAACTATCTTTCTTGTCAGAAATATGAAATGCCAGGTTATTAATCATTTAGTGCTTAAAGAGCACTTTCAAGTAATCGACGTTATTTACAACAATTAATACAATTCATTGTATGTGAACCTTGAATGTTTATGTAACTTAATTATTATGCTTGTCTTTCAGCTCTAAGAAAATAGTTTGAATTATACAGAAAAAAAATGTTCAATATTGAAAATATATTGTTCTACTAATATATATTCAAGTCATAATCTAAAAATGTGTTAATCATACGTCGATATATTTTCAACCTCTAACGGAGCGCCAGTTATTGTAAAACATATATACTATTCCACTCCATTTGTTCTACTATAGAGGATATATTTTACTTCCAAAATAAATTTAGAAGTAGTAAATAAAAAATTAGAAAAGAGCGTTATTATTCACTCCCTCACTTTAATATCTCCTCTAGGTAAGGCATTTAAATATTTTACCATCTTCGATCTACAACTGGATTTCAATTCATTGACTGATTTAGTTAGTTATTACATGTGGATTCCATTTAAAAATACGCCTAATTATTTATAGTAGTTATTCAAAGGAAATAAAATAAAAACTGTAGGTCCAAACGTATTTCTTCCACTCTCTCACCGAAAATGTTAAAGGTGTAATTTGGAGTGGGACATGGCTGGGGTGGGAAGGGATTGTAGTGAGTAGTCCCTTGGATTATTCTAGACCATCAGCCATCTTATTTTTCGATGGAAAATGCTGAATGTTTTTGCTCCTAAGTCTTTTTGATGATCCCATCTCTTGTAAAGTGAAGAAATTATGCAAGTATATAGGTTTGAATTTTACAGCTCGGAATTATGACTTTTTATTATTGAGATTTTTGGAAATAATGTTCAGATAATGAACCATTAAAATGTGTAAGAGTAGAATATAAAACGCTCAACATTGATTTAACTTTGAAATTTAAGAACTTTTACGAAGTCTTATTAAAAGGAATCCTTCTATTAGTTTCCATCCTGGATTTAATGAACTTACTTCATGTTTAATTCCAGTCATACCTAGAGCAGTGAGAAATTACTTGCACAAACTTAGATTTCAAAGTAGAAGTTATAGTGTTGAAAGTTTAATGTGACTAGATGTAAAACCCCTTGAAATTATTAATTTCCTTTCCAAGTTTCAACTTTTTCCTTATGCAATTAATACTTTCCTAGTAAACAACTTTATTTTTTATATTAAAATTTATTTTAAACTTGATACATCAAATTAAACACAGAAATGGTATTTTTAAGATATCTAAATATAAACGTACTGATCAAATGAACATAATTATTTTCACTTACTGCTTTTTGGTGTTGCAGCTTTTTGAACAACAAATGAAAGGTCTGTTCCAATAATGAAAAAGTTCCAATTTTTTAGCTTTCCATTTTTTTCTATTATTAAAAAATAAAAAATTAATAAAAAACATTTTATCATTATGCATAAAGTGAGTGTCTTCATTTTTTTAGTACCAACATTTTCAGGGTCACATATACTCGACTAAAGAATTGTCTCGCACAGAAACAGATCAGAGCAGCGTTTCCTACTATTACAATCTTCATAATCTAACAAACACCAACAACAGTTCATCGATTTTAAAAACAAAAAAAAACAACAGCTTTATATATAAATTCAAATCCATTTTTAGCATCCTCGAAAACACTTAAATATTAATATAATTATTTTCATAAAAATACAAAAAAAATTAACTTGCCAGTTCAAACATAATATAGCTGGCAAATAATTCTTGGCTTATGCTATGAGTACACAGTTGAAACAATTTGGAATTACTGACGTTGCAAAGTAATAAATATATATATATTGTAAGAATTTTCTATGACGTTTCTATTTCTAGTACTATTATATACTTTTTAAGAACCAATTAATGATTTTTGTCAGTTATTATGTATTTTAACTTATTTAATACAATTGACAATATTTTTTTCATTTCTACAGCCGAAAACAAATGAAACAAATGGCCTATTATTAGTCTCATATTCCAAGATAACACAATATTGAAATAAGTTAGCACAGTGGATTTCAAAATGATTTTCCAAAAAATCCGAGGATACAAAAGCTCAGGATAATACTTTATGCAGATAAAGGAAAAAACGGAAAGACTGAGAATAGCGGACCAGGACTGTCTGGACGGAGAAAGATATAGGAAAAGACTGAAGGAAATCGAGGTTCTTGTGGGAAAGAGAAATTCGAAAACGGGAGACGCGTGGACAGAAGAAATAAAACAAAGGCACGCAGAGATAATACGGGAAACATGGAAGAAAAGGGGAAAAAACAAAAGAGAAGACAAAAGTAATAATATTAGCGTGGTCTCGAAGGCTGTTCCGTGAAAAGAAAAAAAAAATTGATATTCGTTTTCCGCTCCTTGAAATAAGAATTTTTACAGTGATCGAAAAAATTAAAAAAATAGTCTATATTTCCGCTTTATTGAGCAAAACTACACAAAATTGTTTCTTTGTAAACAATAGAATCAGAAATAAATAATAAAACGTAATAGAAATTTTAATCTATTTGAAATTGCTTTTTCTCCCATATAATGGCATATTATCTAAAAGATATTAATACTAGTTAAATGATAAAAAAAAAAAAAAAAAAAAAAAAATCCGCTTTCCAAAAATTCTAGTTACGTTGGATTTAGATGACATCATGAGGAGTTATGAATTTATTTTGTGAACGGAGAGCCCAAATTAATAAGGATTTAAAAGACGCTAAAACACTTAATTTGGTGTAACAATGAATTTGATTAGATTGTTCTTAAAAATAATTATTTTTGTCAACTTTAGGGGGAATGAAATTCGGTTTTTTATACTTTTTACACACTAAAACTGATTTATTACAATAATCAATCTTTTTTTATTCGACAAAAATTAATTAGTTTATAATAACCATTAATACATGTAGAGAAAAGGTGGCATACGATATTTTTAAAAAATCTACAATGATGTACTTTTTACTCTAACAAAAATTATTGAAATTAGTGATTCCACGTCCGTAACCTTCTGAACGAGTTGCAAACGAAAAGTGAAACAAAAGCTGATGAAACTGAATTTATGACCGCTTTACCATTGGATGCTAAAATCGATTTTACGCATTTTTTAAAACAAAAATAATAAAAACGTTTGTACTAAATATACTTTTATTTATTTTAATTAAGTAATTGTTTTGTATCGAAATTTACGTAAATACTACATTTAAAATTTTATTACCTGTCCATCAAAAACTTAAATCCATAAAACTGGAGGTTTTCAGTTCCATCATCACATTTTCGCTGCATGAATTTCATTTGGATATTAGCTAATATGATATAATTAGTTAATTAGTAAACAATGCTACACATTATTTATACTTGACTCATAAATAAAATATATATATAAAAATTGAATAGAATATAAAATTACTGTATTTCTTTGACAAATATATCCAACTAAACTGAATGAAAAGACTAATGAGAAGCTTCGCTGGGAATAAAGCTCGCCTGACTTCAGCTTATAAATTTGACAGAGCTAAACCGATATTCAACATCCAGAATCTCTTGTTAGGGATCAGAAATGCAGATAAGGGCTTTATCATGTTTTCTGAATAGAATTTATATTCAGGAAATTTCAAACTACGTTCATATGAAAGGTCCAGGAAATATAAGTTGTTTTTTTTAATGATTAGAGAAAGGTAAACTTTTATTAATTTAATGATCCTGATAAAATATAATCTAATTATAGACAAAAAATCTTTTTTCATTGCTTCATACATTTTACACCGTTTTTTTCATATACCCATTAGTAAAAACATGGACATATATTATTACAACATATACGACACGTTACTACGAAAAATAATTTCTCAATTACAAATACGTGCCAACCCTTAAATATTGAAAAAAATTCTCAAAAAAAAATAACCTTAATTAATACAACAAAATATATTTTTAGTAGTGTAAAAAACATAAAATCTTACGATCCGCTTATACCATGACTTTAGAACTTGATAAAAATAATTTAGAACAGTATGAGAGTTTCATTTATTCATGTCTAATCACAGGAAATAGACAAGCATATTTATATACTTAAGCAGATGATCATATGTTGAATATAATGTATTTTCTACTTTATTCTTTAAGAAATCTATCAAAGGTAGACTCATTGGCTGTATCGGAAAATGTTTGCGAAGATTTATTAAACCCCACTCATGCATTAGCACATTGAATAACAAAAGCACAAACATAGTAAGAAAGGACGGTATTGGAAAAGAAATACATAATTTGAAAAGTTTTTCTTTACATTCCGTCACGTCTTATTCTGATTAAGACCTGTAAGAGAGAAACATGTTAGAAACTAATGAACCTACTTCATCATTAAAGGCATTAATAAACATTTAAGAGAGCCGCATTTAGATTTTTTTATTTTTAAAAAGCAAAAAAGCTATTTTTATAAACCACCTAAACCAAGACCATGGATGGCCGAGGGTGTTGAGTCACGTAGTCACAAGTTAGCATTCTCGTGTCTGAATTTGTGACCGTTCTAATCCGGCCTAGGCAGGTTGACCTTTTATTTCTTGAAGAGCCCTAGAAATAAATCTAAATTTCTCCAATCTAGCTTGGTTGATAACCTGTAGGACAAGCCTTCTTTCCTGTCCTTAGTTTAGGAACGTAAAGACGTTGATTTTTCCGTCAGTTTGCTGGCGTACCTCAGAGTAGTATCCTTGCTCCTATTCTATATACAGTTTTTACAGCTGATATCCCAACCTATCCTAACACTTTTCTCACCACGTATGCCGGTGACACATGCCTATTGTCAGTGAACAATGATTCTTACACTGTATCTAGAACCCTCCAATCCGACATCTCCACCCTTGAAGAATGGTGCCAAAACTGGAGGATTAAATTATAGATTAAATTTCACCAAATCACCCTTACCCTTCTCGTAAACCATGACCTCTTGCCGCACACTATCATTTAATAATACCCCACTTATTCCTGTCGAACAGATCCGTTACTTAAGACTACATCTGGACAAACGACTGACATGGAATCCTCATATAAGACTGAAAAGACAGGAAACTGCTCGTCGATTCCGACTGTTACAACATTTACTAGACAAACAGTATAAACTGCCAATCCATTACAAAAGACTGATCTACATGACTATTATAAGGCCTATCTGGACATACGGAGTTGAGCTATGGGGCTTCGGTAAACCATCAAATTCCTCCCGAATCCAATCCTTACAGTCCAAAATCCTTAATGCTCCTTACTTTGTCACGAATCAAGTCATCCATCAGGACCTCAATGTCGCATATGTTGCCGATTTGGTTTAACCAGATGCCAATCCTTCCATGAAAAATTGTCCAACCACCCAAATCCATATGTTTCTAGCCTAGCTTCTCCTTCATTACCTAATAATCCTCCTAGGCGTCTGAAAAGAAGATGGCCTCGAGATCTTCTTCTTTAGAAATGTTTTTGGAGTTCTATCAATGGGTAGATTCTTCCCATGTGTGTATCATGTCGTACAGTAAATTTACTTGGTGTGTACATATGTATACAGTAAATAATAATAAATAAATTATTTTAAAAAAAATATATATATATATATATAATTAACACAATTTGTGGACATATTGAGCCAATAATTTGGCAATACTAAATGTTTATTTATATTTATCTCGCTTTAATCCAGCAAGCTCTTCCAGGCCTTAGATAATTTCGTCTACCTTTTCTAAATTTCTAATAGCAGGTTTTGCTTCTGTTTCTGAATTGAAATTTGTAGTAATAAACCTAATAATTTTTTCTAAATTTTATTTTATTCATGTAAGAATAATAACTACATTTCAAAAGCTGATTTAAATTCCGAACGGATGAAATCTTTATTCCTTTACTTTTCTTTCGGAAGAATCGATAACAAAAGCCAGAAGAGATTATAAATTTTTAAAGTTGCTTTTTATAAAAATTCTTCATCTATTTTATTATTCGCATGATAAACTTGTTTTCTTTTAAAAGAAATAACTTCTTCTAGAAGAAAGAACGCAGCATCTACGATATAATAAAAAAGTTTTATCAGAGCTACACTGTCATCCCTCAAAGAGATCCTGTTTGTCAACCCCACTGACCAGTTCTAAGGTTTTTTTTTTGGTTTTTTTAAGAAATGTTAATTTTGAGTACAATATTATACGAAATATAATATTATATATTCATCGCTGTGATTAAATTGTGAACTGAAACACAGAAGTGGTTTTGGTAATTAAACATAGAATAATATATTTTAACTATGTTAAGCGCAACTTAACACTTCATACACAATAAACAATAACAGTAACTTCATTACTTAATTTTTTTTTTTATCAAAAGTGGGTGGTTAGAAGATACATTTCATTTATAATCCTTTTACTACCTAGATGTATAAACCAAATATATATTTGATACATGGATATCTTTATCATTTGTTCAAAACTATTTTTAATTCTGTTGAATTCACTCCAGGCTAGTGATAATTCTTCTAGTTCTGTGAAAGAACCGAAGAGCAGCTGCTGAGCGTAAGATAAGGAGGCAATACACACTTACTGCTAAGTTGCCATCATCAGTTCCATGATCCAGCCCCAAGTTCTCCCCTCTTTTCTGTCTCGGAGAAAATTTTATAAAGGGCTGCCACTTTATAGAGGCAGCTGCCATGGCCTCGGGAGGGTCTTCGGTCCCCCGCAGTCGATACACAACTGAGTCAAAGGAAAATAAATTTTCCAGCTCTACTTCGAGCCAGTGAAGCATTCTTGCCTTTTCTATCTGTGCCAGACAATAAAATGGAAAATTATTGTATTGTTATGTCATAGGGATAAGCTGCTTTTTCTTTGAACAGTGATTTTCTGGTTTCCAAGATTGGTTCATCTTTCTTCCAACCAAATTCAATGGGAGATTGATATTATATCATTAATATAACATTTTTGCTAAAGCTATACTTTTAAACAAACATACAATTTGTTCATGATCACATTAGTTTCTCTAACTATATCTATGACTTAGAATGAAAACCTCGTATCTAAAAAAACTTAAAGAAAAAAAAGTTAAATAACTTATATATATTGTTAGAAGGATAAGCTTGTATCTCACAATACTTGAATGTTGGAAAATTCCATACATACCAATCTTACTCGTGCTGTGCTCTATCGACAAAGAATCAAACCTTATATCTTCCTCAGTTGTCGTTATATTTAAGTTAATATATATACTTTTTTTTAGATACGAGGTTTTAATTCTAAACCATCGATATATTTCTTTAATACATAATAATAATAACCGCATTGTTAAAAGAAGATAATCATTCTTTATATACTAAAAGCTTCCTTTCGGAAGCAATGAGTCTGGTTTATAAACATAAAGATTTTATAAATCCCAAACTCTGAAAAAGCATTCACTAATTACCTGTTTCTTTTCTGTTTTAGAAGGGTCTGGAAAAAACAAATAAAAAAAAAAAAACTGAAATGCCATTTCACCACCCTTGAATAATAAAAATCATTTTTAATAAATCCCACCGAATCACCTTTACCATTCGTCATAAGCCCATCGGTTTCTGCCCCACAGTATTCTTTAATAATATTCCATTTATTCCTGTTGAACATTTCCATTACATAGGACTACATATCGACAAATGACTAACTTGGAATCTTCATATAACACTGAAAAGACAGGAAACTACTCGTCAATTCTGACTATTTCAACACTTATTAGAGAAACTGTCTAAACATAACCAATTAATTACAAAAGACTCATTTAATATAATGAGGCCTATGTGTACTTACGGAGTTCAGTTTTAGGGCTCCACTATATCATCGAATTCCTTTCGTATCCAATCCTGGCAATCCAAAATCCTTAATCCTCCTTATTTTGTCACAAATCAAGTCATCCATCAGAACCTCAATGTTCCATATGTTACCGATTTAGCCAGAACCAGGTACTTATCCTTCCATGATAAACTTCCTAACCACCCACACTCACTTGTTTTTAACCTAGCTTCTCCTTCATTACCTGATAATCCTTCAGGCCGTCTGAAAATAAGATGACCTAGAAATCTTCTCCTCACAAAATTATATTAAGTGTTTATAAGTAGTTGTAATTATAAACTAGTTTGTAATTATAAAGTAATTGTTTATATTTTTTTTCTGTTGATATAAAACTACTGGTGATATATGTTTCTAAAACCTTTGGCTTTAATCCTGAAGGTAGTTGACTTAAAAATGTATTTTATCCACCACTATCTATCTAGCCCAGGTTAATCCATTTGTTTATTTCACCTTTCTATATTTGAATAGATAAGTGAAATGAAATGAAATGAACTTTATTCTGGGACATATGTCCCCTAAGAATAATTACAAGGTTCATATAGTGAGATTTTTATCTGGCGAGCGTTTACAAATTTTCAGATAGTAGAATGAAATTACATTGGTATATTGGCTTTACTACTGTTTATAATGTTAATCAATAACTGCCTATTTATTTGATTACAAAGATGTGGAGGTTTGGTTATTCAATAAATGAAGGAATAGGTGTTGTTTAAAGGAGAGAATGGATGAGGACTGGCGAATGGAGATGGGAAGAGAATTCCAGAGGGAGGTTGCACGTATGACGAAGGATTTGCTAAAGAAGGAGGTTCTATAGGAGGGCATATATAAATCATTCGGATGGGATCTGGTGTTTAATGAGTGGATGGATGAACGAAGAGTGAGGAGATCTATGATATAGGTAGGTTTTTTGATGTTAAGAACTTGGAATAGAAAAACACCAAGGAGGTATTGCCTTCGGGAGGTTGGATAGAGCCACTTCAACTCGGAATACCAGCGGGAGACTTGAGAGTGCCTAGGGAACCCAAAGATAAATCTTACAAAACAATTCATGAGTCTCTTCAGTCTCAACTCTAGTCCTACAGATAGCCCTCCATACACCAAGGATCCGTAGTCGAAGTGGGGGAAGACAAGAGAGGATACTAGGAGCTGACGAGTGTTCTGAGGAATGGAATTACGGAATTTTAGGAATTGTTTGAGTACAGTTATGGATTTACGTGTGATTTGGGAAATATGGTTATTCCAAGAGAGGTGTTGATCAAAAGTGACACCAAGGTTTTTTATTGTAGGATAGAAGTGAATCGGTTGGTTGTTAAGGAAAAGTAGAGGACAGTAAGGGAGGGAATGAAGGAGGCGCTTGGAACCGATAAGAATGGCCTTCGTTTTTTTGGCATTCAGCTTCAAATCATTGTTAGACGCCCATGCGTTAATGCTGTCAATATCTTCCTGTATCTTTTGGATGGCCTCAAGCATTTCGGAGGGATGGAAGGACAGATAGATTTGGAGATCGTCTGCGTATAGGTGGTACTGTGCGTGGTGAATGGAATTAGGAAGATCATTGATATAAATGGAGAAAAGGGTTGGTGAAAGTGAGGAACCCTGAGGAACACCTTGTGACAGAAGCAGGGGAGAGGAAAGAGGTTTATTCGGAATGACGACTGTTTGGGAACGATGGGATAGGAAGGAGAGGAACCACTTTAGGACACTATTTGACAGGGAAAGGTTTTGAAGTTTATTAAGGAGGATCTTATGGCTAACAGTGAATGTAATAATATACATTTATCATTGTAATATATCACGGTCATTTAAATTCGTAATATCATTTTCTTCCTTCGTAACTATTGTATTTGTAGGTTAGGACTTAATTTAGAATAATGTTTCAAATTTACCCTAGTAATTGGTTTGTGTTTTTGGGTTATAGCTGAAATATATAACAATAGAATCGAGCATTTCCAACATCAACCCATTCTCGAATATTTAGGGAGATATTAATTCAATCCTTGAAATAAATTTATATTCAGGCTGAAGAGAATTGAACTAGCCCCATTTTCAACTGGAGTGCGGTGAAGAGCTGCTCAAACACACACGGGCACTCCTGAGAAAATAAATACTTTTGGGTCTTCTATTGCCTTTTCACTTACGTTTTACATTTTAGGGCCGAAAAAAAAATTAAAAATACATCATTAATTTTCTGGTATATTTAATTTTTATAAGATATCATCGGTGTTGAGTAAAAAAAGCGAATTCAACAATTTTCAAAAAAGTTGTACAGTAGGTTCATATTTTTGAAAACATGGAACATTCCTGATTTCATCAATTTCTATTCCAGTAAAAAATGTGGAAATACTCATTTGCTGAATACGCCCTTTTTATGTTTAAAAAATAATTTCACAAAAAATTTTTCATACATTTTCGCATTCATACTAAGACGAGAAGATATCTTGGAAGCAACATATTTACAACGTTTGAACAAGTACAGAATCTATATTAAGACTTCCTTAACGCATTCAATCTACACACGGAAACACACAAAGCTTATGCCAGACCATTCCTTCATTAGAACGGCTAACTCGTGGTATTTTTTTCCAGAAACAAGGAGAAATAAGTTATCATACAAAATAAGGAAATGAGACTAATCAAAGTGGGAGAAAAATTTACTGCTATTATTTTTTTGGGCCTACAAATTAATCTTGAGTAGTTAGCAATGCAGAGGGGAAAAAACGCGTTAAACGTGTTCAAAAATGTAACTGCAATAAAAACATAGAAAAGTATCAACAAAAATATCTCTTTTCATGACCGTTTATGAAATAATTCATAAGTTAGATTGTCTAGTAAGGAAGTCGTTTGTACCCAACTTTCTCTATATTAGGATTGTAACCTGGGTGACAACTATTTTCCAAATTAATCAATTGATTGTCTCATAAATAAATAATCATCTGTTTCGGCCTGATCATTGGAGTTCGTTGGTTAAAAGAAATGCTTCATTGGATAAATAAGTAAATAAATAATCATCTGTTTCGGCCTGATCATTGGAGTTCGTTGGTTAAAAGAAATACTTCATTGGATAAATAAGTAAAAAAAAATAAATAAATATAAAAAATAATTTACAATCTTAATATTTTCTTGAGACTGGTAAATTTTTAAAAAATAAATAATTCAAATTTTATCCTTTATGGTCTCAAAACCTTTTATTTCTCTTATAAGTCCGACGTTTCGGCCAATCCGGCCATCTTCAGGGACAATCTACTTAATACAACTTTGAAACTATATAATTTAAAAAACTCTAACTCCATGCAGGCTATTCTGCCCAGGTCAAAAACATCAATTTCTAATTAGTCAAATATTCACTTAAAACAAAATGAAAATCA
>NW_027112549.1:278764-295648 GCF_000696795.3 Halyomorpha halys
AATGATTATTTAATACTGAATGGCACTATAACGTCACTGTGTTTTAGTAAAATCGCATGGGAAAACAATGAGCATCCATCGTCAATAAATGAGAATAAAGACAATAAATTAAATAAAAGAGCCGACATCCGCGTGACGGGTATAACAAGGGCAAAGTTGTGACGTGACGTTTACAATGACTGGAAGGAGTGGAGAGTGGGAACGAGGTGAAGTATCCCACTTGAGAGCTGAATAGACATTTAGTGCATCTCCTCTGCCCTGGTTCTGTCATCTAGGGTAGTCAACATTACCACCACTGTGTACTTCTAATAATAAATCACTTTTTTTTTTTCCATAATAGACCATTACTATAGTTGAATATTACGGAAATAATCGTAGGGTCCATATTGTTAAGTTATTTCACTAGCAAGGAAAATCCTTAAAATTTCTTAATTTAATATTATCAACTTTTTCTATAGTATATATTATCAATAATTGTAATAACAATATTATTTTAATTTTTTACCTAATGTTAAATTAACGTGTATTTTATGATCCACTTTTTCTGCGATACGTGTCAGTTTCAAAAGTAAATTATTGTCAGCATTTTATTATCTTTAAATTAATATTATAATATTTTATCCGTTAACATAATGTATTTTTTACTGATTGTACCTTAAATTTGAGTATTTTTATTAAATTATTTATTATCTTACAGTTCCTTAGAATTGTCTTTATTATCATTGATTTTAACTAAAATTCCTGAATTAAAAAAAATTGTAGTTAGAAACCTGTTGACAAGTTGTTAGTCGCATTTATTATTAACACATAGAAGATCTCGTTAAAATGTTAATCTAAAATTCTACTTGTTAAATGTGCCCTTGCAACAAAAACAGTATTTTAGTAAAATTGCTTTAAATAATTTAGATTTTGGTTTAAATATAGAACTAAAAAATGAAAAAATGTAATATTTTTGATCATTGAGGTCAAGAGATTTTTTTAAAAATCAGAACATGAAGTCGTAGCATTCAAACTGAACTCCAAGATTTCATAGATAAATATCCAAAATTTCAATTAAAACATTTTACGGAGGATCTGAGACCAAAATTTTATTTAAAAAACATAAGAGAAAGAGACAACTGAAAACGCATTAATTAAAAAGCAAAACATTTGAAAAAATCCCAAAGAGAGTTAATCAAATTTAAACAATTTTTTTATCGTCTTCATTAAAAATGTGATAATTGTTCGGCGTGGATATCCAAATTTGAGCTCAGTTTCAAAGTTTTCATTTCATTAATGTTTTTACTGATAATGATTAAAACACTGTAGACTATTAATTATTATATGTAACTAATATTAATCTTAGGGAAAAAATTATGGGTCTGAAAATTTTCTAGAATTATTTTCTCATAATTATTAATCTAATTTTGGGTTTTATAAAAAAAAAAAATTATTTATTTTCAACTAATTTTCCATTTTTTTAAACCATAGTTGTGAATGATGGCTTTTCGAAGTTTTGAAAAGATCAGCATAGTGGATTTGGATGGAATAGAAGTTCAGCTTAAACTAAAGAATCTCCTTTTTTAGGATATATATTTTCATCCTTGCTTCCTGAATATTAATGAAGAGTCATTATTTTTATAGCTTTTTACTTTGCAAATAATAGCTCTTTATTTGAAAGTTAATGGATTTAGCTACCTCGATGACTTTGATTCAATGACATTTAACGAATAATCTTGATTAATCTATTCACCATCTCTAGTGCGACATCAACACAATAGTTGAGTTTTCATCTCCTTAATGCCACATAAGAGGTGACAGTTACATAGTTGAGGTTTGGAACTCAATCACCGGATATTTATGTATTTATTTATTTATCACCCTACCCTGCCTATTAGGCAATATGGGTGTTCCCAGCAGTTGTACCATTGTATATGAGTTGTACCATTGCTGCGTATGACAAACATTTACATAGCTGTGAACACAGCTTGCTATTCCTACAAAATAAATCTTGCTCTCCTCTTGAGGCCTTGCTGGTGTACACGAAGGTCTTGTAGTGCGGGTAGTTTTCTTTCTTCATCAGCTCAGGAAGATCGCTCTCAGTCAGAACATAGAGTCCTGTTTCCCTCATCATCTTGGCTCTCAGTGATTCATAGGCGGTACAGGCAAGTACGACGTGCTTAGCGGTCTCAGGAACCTGACAAATTGGGCATAGACGATCAATGTTTATGCCATGAGCGGGAAGCTTAGCTCGGAAACCCCCATGCCCCGTGAGGAACTGTGAGATCCAGTATCCACTGTGGGACCCACGTTGATTCTAGGCGTTGTATCAATCACCGGATAAGTCCCTCGTACGGATCTCGCACGCCGTCACTGCATTTATATTTTCATGGATACTACAAGGGAAAGCAATCCGGTAAAGTGCACCCTCCTTCGGTCATTTTATCCTTTATTCAGTTACTGCTGTTTTATGACTATTATATCCGAATTAGGCTGGTGATAGCTATTTATAGCGATAGTCTATTTTTAAGTTCAATCTATATTAAGTGGTCCAAGGGTTTACTTTTTTTTATATTGTATATATTTTTCATTCCTTTGATTCCTTCCTGTTTCTAGTGACTAAAAAATTAGGAAAATTTAATGCAAGCGATTTCGTCGAAAATGCATGACTTAAAAATATCAAATAAACGTCATTTTAAACGTTATGTTAAAACTCAAAAAAAAATCTGAATAAATTTAGTTTATTCCTATTTTTAATAAGAAAAAAATATACCACTATAACACTCAAATTAAAAAAAAAAAAAATCCCTCTTCAAATTATATTTTCTTTTCTTTTTTGAAAAGGAGTACTATAAACGTAAACAAAACTTATTTCTCTAGAAGATTGCTAATTGGCCGTGTGTATTAATAAATGGAATATGGTTCGGGTGCGATCAAATGAAGCTCAAGTAGTAATATCTATTTTTATTAGAGCGAACGTTTCGCCCCACGTTGCACGGCTTCTTCGGGGCTAAAAAAAAGGTACAAACACTTAACATAAGTAAAGTTACCCTTGTAATTTTCCATTTTCTTTTTTGCTTATGTTAAGTATTTGTATCTTTTTTACCCCTGCAACGTGGGGCGAAACGTTGGCTCAAATAAAAATAATTATTACTATTTGAGTTTTTTTGACCGCACCCGGACCATATTCCATTTAAAAATTTATTTTAATTCTTTTTATTAACATTCTTTCTCTTAGGTTATTCATATTCATGTTTAAATAAATGGCTCGTTTCTCGGTAACAAAAATAATGTATATATGACAAATGTATGTATGTATGACAAAAAATATGAATTGAATTTTTTAAAGCGAATGCCATCAGTCTATTTGCGAAAATTCACCCTTTTCAAAAATAAATTTTAAAAAATATTTCAACTATGAAACTTAATGTAACTTCTTCCAAATGCATGTTTTAAAACAGTCTTTCAGACATTAATTGTATGTTATAAAGCTCTTCAGAAGGGATTAGTGTTTAAGCATGATATATAGAGTAGGAAAGAGCAATGTAAAATGATTTATTAAATATTTCTAATTTAATTTCATTAATTTAAATTATATGCTATGAACTTCATTCTGCAAAAGCTGTAAACTAGATATTCCTATATATGTTTTTATCTGTTTATTAAATAAACTACTGTTCCATTGTTTGTTTCTTAATAGAAATTGTTTGTTCTTTCTTGATCAGCTTAGGTTTAATTAGTTAATCGTACTCATTTCTCCAATCCACGTTTTGAAAATCTGCTGCATTACATGAGCAATAGACGTTAAAAAATGATAGTTTTTTTTAAATATTAATATTTATTAATTTTTTACTTTCCTATTTCCGTTTATTTAAAAATAATTAAAAATGAACCAACGTTTCTGTGTTTTTTCTTACATTAATATTCGTGCAGTAGTTGCTAGGATTAAAAGCTGTAATTTTGAAACTTGGTAAAATACAGTGCAAAAACGACGAATAAAGAAATTTCAATTTTCTCCATAGAAATGCAAAAAAAAAAATATTTTTTATGATATAGTAACATTCATAAATTCTGAATCGATTTTTACTATAAGTATTCCTTTTCAAGCCCACGAATTCTACTAATACTAAAAAAAAAGAATTAATCATACATAAACAAATTCAGAATTTATAAATTGAGCATCTTAGAAATTTCAGTTGAATAGACTAAAAAAAAAAATCACTCATAAACTGCTTATCTCGTTATGTTAAGAATAGTTCCTTAACAATAGGTCAACTAGAATTAATATCTTTCCTACTTAATGGATTTCTAGTATAAAGGATGGCACAAAGATCATGAGAACAGATCATAAATCAAGATGAATTATCTCATATAAAATGTTATGGCCTCTAAATGTTATTACTCATAACAGGAAATAAATACCGATATCAGTACATTTATAATTTGATTTAGTTTATAGGTTGAGAAATTTATCTATAACGATATTTCTGACATTTCGCATTTAAAATACTTATATTATTATTATTATTTTATCTTACTATATATTTTTAATTTAATTTATTCAGTTCCCTTAGTAATAATAATAAAAAAAAATTCGATACAAAAAATATTTAAATTATGGGAGATTGTTGATTGACCGTGTGTATCAATGAATGGAATATGGTCCGAATGCGGTCAAAAAAACTCAAATAGTAAATAAGTGTACTATTTTTATTTGAGCCAACGTTTCGCCCCACCTTGCAGGGCTTCGTCAGGGTTATAAAAGAAACAAACATTTGACATAGTTAAAAAAAAAATAGTGGAAAATAACAGGAGTATACAATAAAAAGTAAAATTTAATAAGAAAATATAATGGTAGTAAACAGTAAATGAAAACGGTAATAGTAACAGAAATATAAGAGATAAAATAAGAGAAGAAAGTACAAATTAAGAGATGAAAAGAGAAAAGAATAAAATCAAATAAAAATTAATGAGACAGTATTCATACCTGTTTTGACGGAAGTCAAAGTCAGAGTGAGCCGTTTGTATTGGGAGGAGTGGGGATGGTAGTTAAGCACGCCACATAATAACGAAAATAATTTTAAAGTAAACAATGTAAAAAAATTAAAATTAGGTAAACAATAAATGATAATATACATAATAGAGGGGGAAAAGAAATATTTACAAAATTATTTTTTTTTTTTAAATTTCTCATAGAAAGAAATACAAAGAAGAAATAAAGTATAAAATAATGGGATACAATATGTTTAAGTGATTAAGAAAGACAATATACCAAATGAGTGGGGATACAGAGATAGGTAAATTATAATAGAAAACTAATAATAAAGTAATTAATATAAGTACACTTAAGTAGGTAACACATAAATATAAATTAAAAAATAAGATACATGAATATAAATGAAAAAGGAAGGATAGTAAATATAAAAATAATTAAATAAGGGTTTAATGTTTATTTAAAAATTTAGTGTTTAGGGTTTAATGTTTAATGTTTAATTTAAAAATTTAATGTTTAATGTTTAATTAAAAATAATTTAAATTATGTTCGTTTACTGTTTTCCATTAAATTAAAACATTTATTTGGTTAGCTAGAGATACAATATTTTTATATAATATACTTTAACTTAGTTTAACACCCATTGCATTAGCTTAAGCATGAAGATATCCAAACGTTACTTGGAAGAGAACTTTAGTGGTGTGGATTAGGACAACACATGAGGAAGCACCCCTTCCCTGCGACCAATAAGGACCGCCCCACAGCACATTCACCCCCTAACCGTCCAATATGTGCTGACAAATTAAATTAACTCTTCCCTGCCCTTTCCCTGATAATACGGCCTACTGACTCTTTTTTTAATCCTAAATATCTTTCCTAATCACTTTTTTTTCTTACAAGCATTTAATTTAATGAAATGAAAAGGTAGTAAGGAAATATTACTTCATTCCATTGTTTTCTTTTGTATTTTTCTTTTATTTTTTTATTTACATTTTTTACTCACGGGTTAAAACTATAGTGTCTACATACATATACTTATGAAGTTACAGTTGAAAATGTAATAATACATTTTTATATTTGTATTTTCTTACATTTTCTTTATTTTTCTTCATTTTTCAATTTATAGATTTTTTTATTAAAAAAAATTTTTATTACAAATCTTTATGGATTTCTTCAATATTGAGGTCCATTCGCAAGTTGCATTATGCAATTATACCTTATAATAAGAAGGCTTACCGAACCAGTAAGTTCGATGCTGATACTACTAATTACCAACCCAAATCTAGCAGATTAACCTTAATGCAATCCTACGCTTTGTTCCACCCATCGAAAGTTTACCCGTCGTTTCGGTGCTTAATGACAATTAAGGGATCCGTTCGTTACGCTACAACCCATCTTGTCTATTTTTCCCTCGCAATGCTAAAACCTTAAGTAAACGATGTTTAGCCTATACAATTTTTCGTTTAACTCATCCTTTTTCGGTCCGATTATTTTATGCAATACTTTAATAGGCTTTTCGAAAACCCTAAGGCGCTGTTCTGAAAGAGGTCATGTCGGAATGTCCGTAGCTCAGATGGTTAGGTCCAGTCTCACCGATCTGAGATCTTCTGACGGTGCTGGTTCTATCCCGGCCTGGAGCGTTGACTTTTTTCATTGAGTGGTGGTCCCAAAAAATGAAAAAATTGGTCGAAAAAAAAATTAGTCACGTTTCACCTCTGTAAAAAAATGTCTTCTACCTTAACTAATGTCAATAATATTATCTACATTTTCATTATGTCATTTATTTGTAATCCTTAAGTGTTCTCCTGAAGACCTATACAACAGCCAATGCGTGGGGATGTCCAGATTTATTTCCCAGGATTTCTTAGGTTCCAATAAATATAATAAATAACCTGATCCAGTTACGGTAACCTACACCGTACTGAAACAAGCTCTCTGGAACCTTCACCCTAACGTGCTCGGACATCACTTCCTCAATTTTTTACTTATTTTTGTTTTTATCATTGTTAAAGTTGTATTATTTTTAATCACTAAAAATAAGATTTCTTGTTACGAAATTGATCCATGGACTAACTTAAGAAACTGCTGGAGAGACAATGTATAAAAGGCCATTATTACATGTCCCTTAAATTTTATTCAAAGTTGAACTCAGAATTCTCTTCAAAACATAAAAAACGCATAAATGGAACCCTAATAAATATTTAATGGATACGAATAAAAGCTATTTACATCTCAATAAAACTTACATGTGAGTGGGCAAGAAGCCAACGAGTACAATTGACAATGTTGTGGATTTAAAAAACCTCTTATTCTCAAGGTTGTTATTTGTATCCCTCGTGGTAATATTGTAATTCGCTGGTTTTAATGCCCATAAAAATTATTTTAATTATTGTGGCATATTTTAAACATAAATTAGAATCAGTTCCTATATTTATTGGACATTCGAATGGCTAATATTTTTACTATTCTAGAAGTTTAAAAATTTTCCTTGTTTTGCATGGATCAGGATATGTCCAAAACACATTTCTTCTGGTAAGATATCCATTCAGATTTTTAACCATAGCTAAGTTCTTCTTTTTGATTATTTAAAGATTTAATAATAAAAATAAGGGATATTGAAGTTAATAAGAATTACCTATGAACATCAAACACCGCCTAATTTACACAAAAAGGTGCATGAAAATCGTAAACTAGTAATTATAACTAGTTAGATCTTCATAAATGTATATATTAATTAATTGAGGGGTTATCCAAAAATAAATGTCAATGGTCAGATTCTCCACTCAAGTTGAGTGTTTGCGCCTTTAGCGCACTTGCTCAGCCTCCACTGGCCCATTACCAGTGATGCGGCGAGAGGGATGCGCTGGGATCTTATCAGATCTGCTCTACCCCTCACACGTGGGCGATAGAGTGGGCTCAGGGATCCTCAGGTCGATTGTGTAAATATTGTATATAAGAGTGTAAATGTGACTAGAGATTCTTTTATTTCTATCATTATTTTAATTTATTTTTTCTTGCATATAGTTTTATTATGTCCATTTTCTTTATCCTTCTGTTTGTATATATTTTAAGAGAGATTTTATTTATTTTTACGTAATTTGTTTTTCATTCTTATTTTATTTTATTTTAGTAACAATGTAATCATTCATCACTGTTACCTATTGCCCACAATGGTGTGGCAGATTGTAATATCTATCAATAAATAAAGTTCGGTTATAAAAAAAAAAAAAAAAATTCTACTATTTATTATTACTAAAAAAAGGAATATGAGAATATCTTATTTAAAATTAAATGAAGGATCAGGAGTGCAGTGCTTTTTAAGGAAAAACTGTTACTAGACCAACGGTTGTGCAAGCTTACTTAAAATAAGATAATTTTCTATTGGAAATGATTATTTGACAATGAAAAATTTAAAACGAACTGACAATCGTACGAACAAGTTCTAGCTGTGGAATGTTTATTTCTCAATAAACCCTTTAATTTAAAGAGACGGCTATATTAAATTTGAACGGAAAAATACTCAATTATTACTTATAAAATATATTTGTTTAAAAGAATTTTCCTTGTTCGGATAAAAGAGCTATGTAAATTCCTTCATCTCCACAACTACCTTTGCGTTATATTTACATTTTGGTGGTCGATGATCAAATTGCACCGTGGTGTTAATATATTTGGTTCAGAATTCATTTTTCTGAAACTAAGATTTCACAAAATCGCAATTATGTTATTATTGTTAGAATGTTATGCTTATCTTGTGATAATAGGAAAAATGACATTACTCATACTACACTATTTCTTATTATTGAGCTATGAAATATAGATATTTGTAAACGTTTATGAGTTGTATCCTTTTTTTTTATTTTCCATTTATTTTAATAGAACTAACCAACAAACCAATGTTTGTTCATCTAACTCTTTTTGTTACTTGATGTATTCTTTAACGTTACATCTTGCATTTCCTTAATTTTTTTTCTTCCTTCCTTTCACTCCTCATTCTATAATTTTAAAGATTATCTCCTTTGTTTCATCATTTAATCAAGACTACATCTATTTAAATTGTTTCCATATTTTATATATAATCTTATCACTTCCAGGAGACTGGTATTATTGCTAGAATAAAATAAATATTATCCATTAAAGTCTCAAACATTCTTTACTCATATTTTAAATCTCCAACGTTTCGGCCACCCTAGTCATCCTCAAGGACAATCTTAGCTATAAATTTACACCTTTCATCCAACAATTAAATATTTTATAGGCTATTCTACCCACGTCTAATAATTATAATCAAAAACACCTATTTTTTCACTCCTTAATTTAATTTTAAAATATTTAACAACAAATTATCTTATATTACTATCAACAATTTCCTTACATTGATGAGCCTGTCCAACAGAAATCTCTCTAATCGTTTTATTTATAGTTATTTTCCGTTAAACGACAAATTTACCATTATAAACCATTCCTCATAACGTGAATTATATAAATGTAATTCAAATAAAATTATTTTTTTCGGTTTTCAATATTATGTTATAATCAAAATTTGTTTGTTGCAATTAATCCATATAATACATCATGTTTACTTTCTAACCAAGAAGACCATTACTAATTTCAATACCTAAAGCGACTTTTCTTGATTACCTTAAAATAAATATAAAATTTACAATTACTGTTATTAAAAATATATTCTCGACTTATTACTCCAAAATTCAAGCAACCCATAGAATCACGTTTTCAATTTTTTTTCGGGGGGAGGAGGGCAAGGAGAACAACAGTTATCAATTATTCTTTATCAAACATCTAAAAATAATAATTATTTTTTTTACAAATCTAAAGTAATGTCAAGTGGGAAAACAAGCCTGTATTAATATAAACAAGTTACTACTGCAGTAAGGTATACTCCTCGTTAGTAAGTGAACGATATAAGAAGTCTAATATCGTTTGTCTTTTTTATTACACGCATAACAAAATAGAACCCAATGATCCGCATGACAGGTTTTGGCTACGACGATGAACGCGGTTGTGAGAGTTGGTTTCGTCCCGGGGTTGGCAGCTATCCAGATATTTCAGTGGTTTTGCACTGCCTATGTGCATATCATTAGCGTGCAATGAATGACTAGTAGTTGAGAAACCGAAATACTTTTGGTTAGATTTGGCTTACTCAAGTAAATAATGATGAATGAGTGAATGATTAAACTATTATTAATTATATATGTATTTTGTAATAAACAAGAAATATGTACCCAACCTAAACATAGAAAAATATGTCTTTGAAATTAGTGATTTTTTAATTAATAACTATTATACTATCTAAAGTAATTAACCTGAATAATTTTTACTTTTTGAGAATTTTATTAAAAATACAATCTGCCACACTCAAGGGTCATAAGTACCTATTAGGGCTGCACACCATTATACCACATGTAAAAAATAACTAAATATTAAAATTAGATAATTAATAATAATAATAACAAAATAATTAAGTATAAACTAAAATGGATAAAAATAAAATTATATAAACACATCGTAAATAAACATAGGCGGATAACTGAGTTAAATAATAGAAAATTAAACAGCTTAGGTAAATAATTAAATTAAGTAACAAAATCTTGTACATTGGTGGGAGTGGGCAGTGATAAGCAAAAATTAGCTATAGTTGAAATTAACAACTAAAATTGCCATGGATACAACCCTTATTCATCAATAAAACATTGATAAATAAATATCGTTTCCATGACAACTGTAGCTATTAGTTTTAATTAAAACTAATTTTTGCTCAAATCTGGAAGTGGGTAGCTCACTGTGCAACAAAGTGTAAGGACCCCGGTTCGAATCCGGGTATGGCTGATAATTAATATCTATTTTACTGTATTCGTGAGAGTCCTGAGGGTTCGGGAACCCTTCGTGGTCCTCCCAGCCTCATCAAATCGGTATCCTTGCTTTGGATAAAAATCTTGTAGTTGAGCGTGATTCTGAACAGATCATCTCCTTCCACAATCGTTGGTCTAGTTAACCGTACTTCCTTACAAAGTACTGCACCCATAACTCTTCACAGATTGTAGAGGTACAGATTAGCTATTTTGAATACTTGTATACAATATTTAAACCTGAATAATAGGTTAAAATTAAAAGTCAACCTCCTATTAAATAATTAATTTTCTTTTTATCATCAACATCTATCGACGCTGAGATATACAAGACTCCAATTATCGGATCATATTTGATGTTCGGTTATAAATAATAATTTAGTTTCAGTATATGTCCAACTTTTTTGGAATGGCGTATTATTTCTTTAAGGTTAGTCTTTTATTGTTAATAAAAAATTGTTTATTATATCTTATTATTGTATCTCTTTTTTTCTGATTATACCATGTATGTGTAACTTATATAACTCCGATTACGGATTAATAAGTATGCTGTGTGAGATAGCAACCTGATGTATTTAGGCAGCATAGATAAATAGAGTATTTCTCTCTCTCTCTCTTGTTGATATGAGGATATCTCATAACCTTGACCTTATTTCATACCTTTTAATCCTAATGATGGATGAATTGGAAAAACATTGACAATATAGTAATTTACAGATGTTTGAGAGACTCAAATCCTTGTGTTGGTATATTTAAAAAATAACTGAATTATTGTTTGTACACAATGATTAATTGGTTGTTATAATCACTATTATAAATTCTATCAGTGACGATTCCATTCACCGACCAGAAGATGATGTGAGACAACACTCGGTTTATTCAAAGAGAGGACTTGATCCTGAATTGCTTAGTGTAAAAATCTAGAGGTTTATGATACTGAACTTAACATGTTGTTTGAACAGTAGTTAAAATACTCTCATAAAGATGCAAGAATTTTCAAGGTTTATAATATTGTTAGTGTTATTTAGCTATTTCCATATTAAAATTTAAGTTAAAATCATGTCGGGCTGGGAATTATTTATCGCTACCATTACTACTGTTTTTCATAAAAGCGCTGAGTATATGTTCATGAAACGTTTAGGGTTAGTATGTCAGAGAGGACATCACGGATAGGGTTGTTTTCGGCTAACATGATAGGAAAGTTGATTCTATTTGCTGGCTGGGAGAGAGTCGTAAAAACAAATAGAGCTCTGAGGAGGCAGCTCTGTCCTGCTTTGATCGGGGAATATCCTTCCATCGCCATCTTTATACCAAAGGAGAAGGACTCGTAGTCACCATCCCTCTTTTAGATTTATTTCTACGGTACCGTTCAATAAGAAGTATTAAAATTATTAGACCAATTTAAGCACTGTATATTTTTGATATAAATAGCTTGTGCCAAAATATGACCAACAAAAATTTTGACGACAAATAGAATACAAAACATACATATTCCTTTATTTCTCAATGAGGCTATTCATATTGATAAAACATATGTCATTCTAGCATATGATCACCCCTGCAGCCTTTAATTAATTGCAGTTACGAATATTCGTACTAGTAGGTACATTTTAAAGCCTGTTGTATTTTTTTCTCTGTATTTATTTATTGATTTATTTATTTTTTAAAAATAAATTTCCCCTATTCCTTCTTTTACTTCTAACTTGTTTATTTTTACCACTATCTGGATCGTCTTTTCTATTATATTTATCCTTCTCATTTCCAATATTACCATCCACCTTGTTTTTCTCGGCTCTGAAGAAGATCTAAAATATAAGCCAAAACATCGACCAATATTTAATATATAAATATATATACATACACAAGGAAAAGATAGTTAGGTATACGGTCAGTTTGACGTATTCATTCGTGCTTGTTTAACTCAAAATGCAAGAATACACTTGCAATCTCCCCCTCTTCCGAGCAGGTTCGTCGATGAAGTTGTATCCCTTTTTTTTTCATCTTTCTTTTACACCCTTCTCCTCCTCTATTTCTTATTTTTCCTTACCAACGTTATATTAGTTATCTTCACCACTCACTCACTCACTGTTGGGCGCTACAGTCCTTGTAGGACCTGGGCTTCGCGGTCTCCAGCGAGACTCCTCAATTTTCAACTCCCATTCCTCTCAAATCATCTTTCAAATCATTCAGCCACCGGGGCCTGGGTCTGCCCCTTTTCCTTTTTCCTCCTGGTGCACCATTTAGCATCCTTTTAGGTAGTCTGCAGGGCTCCATCCTTTCCATATGTCCCAACCAGTTATGTTCACCAGATATTATTATTGCCTTACTTACTAATTACTAATTTTGTCTTACTTAACTTTATATATTGTTTATCTTGTTTCTAGTATTTTTTACTTACATATTTCATTAATTACATATATGTTATTTCTCTTTTTTTTCTCCATAACTTTAATTCAAATTATTATTATTATTATTATTATTATTATTAAATTAAAATATTCATATTTCATTGTTTCTTTTGCATTATAAATTATTTTTTAAATAACAAAAAACAGAAAAAATAATAAAAACATATTGAATTACCTATTTATAGGTTTTATTTCCTACTTATTCCATTACTTATTTTTAACAATTTTTTTTTTACATATCTTTACTGACAAGGTTTTCATACTTATTTTATTATTTGTTCTTTCCTAGTACTTAATTTTAATATTACTCTTCTCATAAAGCCCCTATTTTCTTATAATACTTAACCTATTCATGTCTGCCAACACTATTTATATTCCTATCATTTTATATATCCTTCCATTCATTGGTTGTTATCTTGTTTTTGTTCTTAGCACTCATGGAAGGCTAGATATTCTGGCCGAAACGTTGGCACTAAAAATACGTTTTTACTTATATATTCTATTATTTATACTTATATACTGACCGCACCACAACCATCTTCTTCGTGTATATTATTATCCACGGTCAGCAATCTTCTCATCAGTATATATATTTGTAATTTTATTTCGGACCGCAACCAAAATAAATTTTTTTTTTTTACCTAGGAAAAAATGATTCATTAGGACTAAGATACAAGAATAACTATTATGTCAAAATACATTTGATTTTTATTTCCATAAACGTTTAATTACTGAATACTGAGATTAATTTGGTTAGTAATTACATTCTTAGTAAGTTAGTAATAACATCTTCCAAATGATAATGTGGTTCTTGTCTAAATAATCTCTTATAAATAAAAATTTTGATAGTTAAAATTAAATTCTTATGCAATACCATATAATATGCATGTAAGAAAACATGTAAAATAAATGCGATTATTTTCATATAAATTTATTATTTCAAAGAGCTTTAAATAAACATGCTACAAACAGATCAGGTTATGTTTGAGATGGTAACCTGTATGGGCAGTTATTTAAAACATAATTCTCCCCGAATCGATATGAATTTATCTATTTTTGTATATAATGCATTCATTGTGAGGCAAAAGACGTTATTCAATCTATAAGAGAGCGCTCAATGTTGTTGGAATTAAACTGACCTAGATTTGGGAAAAATAGTTTGTCCCGATTAGAGAAGTAAGGGCTTTATTGAATGGAAAGGACTGAAACTCGTTTTATAAATAACCAGAATAAAGGACCATCAACAGAAATAATTAATTAATTGAATCACAAAATTAAATCATAGAAAACATTATTTCTTAACAAGAGCGTATCTTTTAATAGAACTACTTTTTTTCCTGTTACCCACCTGCACAGGTTGGAAATTAAAAATAAACGAATAAAAGGTATGATCCCCAAGTTAAATTATTTATAAGTATTCATATTAATTGTTATAATAAATTATAATTTCTAAATTGTAATTCGATTTAGTGTTATAAGAAGAATTAAAAGTTTATTCAACAAATTATAAATAAAACCATGCATCTCTAATAAATATATATATAAAGTGCAGATTCTGACCAGCATTACCTGGACATGATGGGGTCATATGAGGTAATCCATAGATAAACAACAGTCTCCCATATTTTTCCTTAGAGATTCATTATAAAGACCATTTTATGGTTAAATAAACAACATTAGATGATATATGGCGTTTATGACCAATGAAGTTTGGTGCCACTAAACAAACAAACAACATTAGATTGGCGCATTAAGAACGGTTTTATTTAAATTCCAATAAACAAATATATATATAAAATACAAAATCATGCACTCATTTCGTCCAGGAACACATATTTTTGTATCAGTGGGTTTCTATGATAAATATATGTAAACAATTAAATATTTATTTTAAACATCATCTCTATGAATAGTCCCATCTGTGATTATTTATTGTTAAATAAGATAATAATTAGGCTATTTTATTTCTTTAATTCAAACAATTATTATTCTAGAATAATTAAAATTAATATTATCATATTTTTATTTATTTATGTGGTTATTGGTTCTAACCCAAAGAGCAGAAAATAAATTCCAAGTTTTATTATTTTATAATGTTTATGTAAACAAAAAAAAAATATCCTAATACAGTCGTTACAGAGCGTTCTGCATCTTCCAAAACTCCTTCAAGACTGCTTTGCGTTTACTTACTCCTCGAAAATTTGAATTGCTTAAGAACAAAAAATATAATTCTTTTTATTGTTTTTTGGTCCTAGGTGTTATGTTATATATGTTTTTCTGATACTTTGACTGGGAGTCTCTCTGAAAAAGTCCCTCGGAAAGTTTGGACAAAATAAGATATATAGCAGCCCAATAAAGAAGCTTCATGACTGCATCAACCAAGAACATAGGTATCTGATAACAAATAAAGAAGTTCATCTCCCAAAAGAAATAATAAAAATCTATAAACATTAAATCTACTTATGATATTCTCATGAGTTTATTTACTGAGTATGAGAAATCTCGCAAAAAGCGATTTTAACCACCTCGGATTAAAGTATATTTTTAGCGTGTAACAGCTTGTTATGTAAATTAAATCACTTAAAAACTCAACAAATCACTTCCACAAACCGACATGCCTGGCCAGAAGTTTACTTGAACATCAAATTTACACCAGAGAAAAAAAAATGTATAGATGAAAATGTCAATTTTTTAGAATCATGATGAAATACAATTTTAGAAATCTCCTTCAAGACTAAGCTGTATCGTTTATTTTTTTTTATTTTTCTTAAAAGTGAGATTAAACAATCTATGAACCCTATTCAAGGCTCTAATCTCAGTAACCAGTTTCCACTAGATATTACTAGCAGTGACACGATTGCAAGAGAAGCTCTGGGATCTTCCTATCAAGGTGTGGAGGTAAAGCTTGGTTTGGAGTTGGTTAGGTAATAATGTAAGTATTGTAAACAGCTGTATATGTATTCAATTTTTTAAAACTTAACTTTGATTTTTCTTATATTTTTTGGTTAATTATTTTATTGCGATTTATTTAATTTGTTTTCCCATGCATGTATGTTATGGGTGGATATTTACTCCTCTAATATCTATTTCCCTTGAGTGTAATATTATTTTTCAAAAACAGTTTAGACAAGCTAGGTGTTTTGTTGAAAGCAGTAACTCTTCATACTTAGGAATTATGTTATTAGAAAGTTCTCTAAAAAATTGGTAAACCGTCTGAAACAGAAAATTCAGTAAAAAAACATGATAAGACTATGCTAATATAAAAAACAGCATTAAGGTCAATACTGATCTACGGTCATGCAGTCTTTCTCTCACAAGAGATCATAATACAAAAAAGTCAATCCATCCCGTTCAGATCCGCCCCACTAACGATGGGCCTATATCATTTTTGAAATATTTGCATAAAACGGGAAGAGGATATGTTTAAGTAAGGCTCCCCCTCACTTCTGAAAGGAAATTCATGATGCCATCTAGTGGCAAAGAGTTGCAGTAAGAAGCTTGGGTAGCCATCTTGGCCCCCCAAACATAGTGAGTGAGTACCTGTGAGAAAGCCATCGTGACCTGTGCCAGTAGAGAGGAGTTCAGGACTCTTCAATAAGGTCTCTTCTCATAATGATGAGCGAGTAAATCCTTCGAC
>NW_027112549.1:303683-313144 GCF_000696795.3 Halyomorpha halys
GTAATATCCCCCAATTTTGACTCCGGGGAATACCTGAATTAAACAGGATACTTCAAGATAGTTATATCGAGCAATATTTTATAAAGAATCTAAAATTGGAAAACAGCGTGAGGAAAAAGACATAAAAACAAAATCCTTAGAATCGCAGTAAACACTCCTTGGTTTATAAAATACAGTCAACTAAATTGCAACCAACAAGTCAAGTATGTAAATTAATTTACTAAGTAATGTTTTGTTAAATTTCGTTCTCAATTGATACTTAATATAAAACTGAATTTTATACTTTATAGACTTCCTTATGTGAACTTATCTGTACTTATTTACCTTCTTTTATTGTTTCAGTATCTACATAACTTATTTATTTATCTTTATTATTACTGGAAAAGAGCGGTGTTGTTTTTATTGTTAATTTTCCTTTTAAAGATAGGAAAAATGTACTTCGATTCCGAATAATACAGCACTTACTAGACAAACGGTCTAAACTTCCAATTCATTGACTGATGTACATGACCATAATAAGGCCTATCTGGACATACGGAGTTGAGCTTTGGGGCTCCACTAAAACTTCGAATTCCTCACGTATTCAATCCTTAAAATCCAAAATCGTTCGTAAAATCCTCAATGCTCCTTACTTAGTCACAAATAAAACCATACATGAAGACCTTATGTTCCTTATGTAACCGACCTAGTCCGAACCAGACATCAATCCTTCCATTATAATCTCCCTAACCACTCAAACACATTAGTTTCTATCCTTGCATCCTCCTTCATTTTTCAAAATGGCCTCGAGACCTTATATAGAAAAAATCTTTTTAGAGTGCTACCAATGGGTAGTTTCTCTACATGCCTGTATGATCTTACTTCAAATTTACTTGTTGTATTTTATTTACAGTTGTAAATGTTAATAAATAAATTCAAAAAAATGTTCGTTCCATTTTTATGCTCTCATATACAGGAGTTATTTCGATTATTTACTTTTTTTCTGTAGATTACATGCATATGGATTTCCATTTCATGGACTACTTACGCTCTGAATTTCAAACTACTCAGTACTTGTAAATATTATGAGACCTTAGGAGTATAACATATAACACGTTAATACATCTATTTAAGCCCCAACAAGCCAATATGGAAATATGGAGCCAATATGGCCAATAAATGAAAAGAAAAAATCTCCATGTCAACTTGTTAATAATGAGTCGGGTTGTTAGTATTTTAGAAGAAAGAGAAGTTTTGTGAAGTTTTATTTCTGTTTTGTTTTTTTAACTTTATTTACTATCGGAAAACTCTACAATATTTTAATTGACTGAGTAAAAATAAAAAAATAATAACTATTTACATAAATATTTTCTCTGTCTTGAAGTAAAAATCAATTGGATTCCATTTTAGAAGTTTCCACCCTCTTTCATAATATTTCATCCCCACTTCAAGATGTTACTGTCCGGGGTTTTAGAAATCAACTCATTCATTGACTTTATTCACTTTCCAAGTCCTCTTTTACATTTCACAACTTTACAAAATTCAACTTGGAAGGTAGCTGTGAAGTCTGAATATTATTCACTCCAGTTTGGCCAAAACCTTCCGAACTTTAGGCTCCCGTCGAAATTTCTTTGCATTGTTTGCGGAATAAATTTCCATTCCTGAGATAAAATCCTGAAACCTGGATGACATCTGGTGCTTGAGTCGGTCTTGCAAAACTCCGCCGATGAAGAGGAAGTTGACTCGCCTTTTCAAAGCCTCTTTGTACTTCGTCCTTTGAGAAAGATATCGAAGCAATCTGTTCACATGAGCGCTTGTTCCTCTGCCACACTATCATTATCCTCTCCCGAAACCTGATTATAAATGCATAATAAAACCATTCATTTTTTAATTTATTAATATTAATAAATTAATAATAATTAAATAAAAAAAAAAAACTTGAAATACTTAATCTAAAATATAGAGCGTATCCATTAATGTAATCTATCCATGTACGTAAAATAAATATTTATGTGATTTCTTATCATGATTTAAACAAATAAAATAGATGATATAATAAGGAAATTTATTTACCAAGCAAGTTGAAAAAAAATCTTGTGCAGTACGTGGATCACAAAACTTTCACTTACAATACAAATCATTATTTTAGGATTTCTCAAGCTGAAAATAATGAATATCCAATAAAAAGCTTCCTGATTACTTAATTACTGTTTGTGGTCTGATCCACTGTTTATTATTGCACTGGTTGTTTATTCCACATAACAAAGATTAAAGATAATTGCTACTTCCAAGATGCTCGGAAGGGCTCGTTGACAAGATAGTGATACCGAATCTAGAATCAGTACCAGAATTCACAGAGGAAGAACTGGACAGGAAGAAAAAAATATCGGACCCCAAAGCTCCGAGTCCGGATAATGTCCCAAATGTTGCCTTAAAACGGCTAGTAGATCAAAGCCAGAACTCTTCATGGATGTATACAAGTCTAATTGAAGGTGTATTTCCGACACAATGGAAGAAGCAACGTCTTGTGCTCCTGTCAACGGGAAAGGGGCCTCCAAATATCTCGCATCTTATCGACCAAATCTCTCCTGGAGACTTCTGGAAAGGTTCTGGAGAGGATCACCTATGGCAGGTTGATTTACCTCGATAATCGATACCATTGATTTTGCCATTAGTGCTGCTTGGTAGAAGAAAGAGGTGGTAAAAAGGACTGCGCCATTATAACGTTGGACTTTAAGAACACTTTTAATTCAGCTCGGTGGGACTGTTTCAAGTCCCACAATCCCTTATAAGGATTATTGAAAGTTATTTGAGTGATAGAATTTTGAGATATGATACAGAAACTGGATTGAAAACGTAAAAGGTAACAGCTGGCGTTCTTCAGGGTTCAGTTTTAGGGTCATTGCTGTGGAACATTATGTATGATATGGTGCTCAGGTTACCCCTGTCGGAAGAAACTTTTACGCTCGGTTTTGTGGACGATCTGGCAATCATCGTTTGTGGGAAAGTCCTGGAAAAGATATGTTACAATGCGAATAATGCAGCGCAAAATTGTAGAAGGCTCAGAGAACAAGAGCGAGAAAGAAGAGGCCAGGCAATGACCTAGCTTAAATAAAATGTAGGTAGTTAGCCCTTCTGCCCCGTGAAGTAATGCTTGCCAGCGGCTCTGGGTGGTAAAGAAGAACTGGGAGGTGGTTTTTTAGTAAGTAGGAATCTCACGCTGTTGTGAAACTTTTTATGTTTTACTTCGTCTTATGAAGAGATTTTTCCCATATTCACAAAAAAAAAAACACATACCCACTTTTGTGAAACTTGGTTATTTGGACTCAATACATTTATTTCCGTCAAAAAGTCAAATTTGAAATTTTTAACAATCGTAATACTACTACAATATATTCTATGTATCGATAAGTAAAAATTAAAAAAAAATAAGGTTTATTAAATTAGCGATCTAAAAATTTATAGTAACTGTTTATGAGTACTTAACCTTTTGCATTTCCATTTACGTTCAATAAGATAAGCACATAAAGTTCTAGTTACATATGCCTTCCTTTCTTTATTGTCTCATCTATATATAATAGTAATATTTTAACTTCAATAGTGAACAATTATCTATTTTTCTACATGATTGCACCTTAGATGAATGCATTTCTGAATACTCTATTACACATTTTTTATGTCCACGTCATACCTGTTCCGCATCCTTGAGAAATCGTTGAACTTTATTGTTTTATCTTTAAAAACAGGATTTTCCCTCATTTGTTTTTTTTTTATCTTCTTGTGATATTTATACGATAGTATGAAACCGTCTATATAAATGTCCTTACAATCACGTGGAAATCTCAGTGCGATTGCACTGAATTTATGACTTCAACTTCACTGTACATTATGCACATTAACCTGAATAAAAGTAGGTAAATATTATTAAAAGCTCAGTCAATGGTAAGTGTTGCTCTGAGACTATTTATGTTGAACTGTCATGCGATCGTTAGGTGATGGCATGCCAGGCATCGTAGGAGTTACATCCATCTATCTAATCACGATACCCTATCCAATAATAAATTCACTTAGTTCAGGAGCTTTGTTACTAAAATCAATATTTTTAGGCCATCGGAAGTTAAAATCGTGTATAAGAGAACAATAATACGAGAAAATTGATAATTCCATTTTAACAAAAAACATTCAGAAAGATCTAATTTTGTTTTCCGTTCCTATGTATTTCTTACATATTGCTATTCGATATTTTTTTTCGCCTACATAATCATTTAAATTTAAAACAAATGTTTAAGTTGCAAAAAAAAATTCTATCCAATTGATAAAAAAACACAATACTTGTTTATAATTATTTTAAGTAGTATGGAATAGTTGCCTTTAGTTTTGAGGATTGGTGACAGAGGGATGGCATAATCCTACTCTCCTTCAAAGCAAAAGTGAACCCACAAAGGCCATGCCCTCGAAAGGAAACTTTACGTTGAGCTTAATAGGAATAGCCGCCATTGTAATCTGAACTGAAACAGAAGGGGCCAGTGATTGGCTCGTACTCTTCCCCTACTCCTGTGCCACGCCCCTGAAAAGCACATAAGGCCCGCCTTGTTGGCTTCACTTTTTCTGCTAGCTTGTCCCGTCTATTATTTTCCTCCAAGTTTCGTAACTAGAAGGTGTGATCAAAGAGGATGTATAACATGTAAATGCCACAGCCATGTTTTTCCTTTATAATCATTCGTAACCCATTTTTATCCATCATTAATTTTTAATTTAAATGATTTTTTTGGCTGTTATAAAATAACTATTATTTGTTGAGTATTGCATATAACCTGGACTATTTAAATTACTTACCTACATTTATTAAATTACTTAAATTTTTCTCTTGATCTGGTGAATAAAGAGAAAAGGAAGGCAGTTTGAGCATAATTCTACCCAATACCCACACTAAATGTGCAATTCTGTTTACAGAACAAAAAACGTATCTTAAAAGCAACTTGGTGGTGATTATGAAAATGAAAAAAAACATTAGTAGCATTGTATGCTATTTCTATTTAGGCTATAAATATACATAATTTATTTGACCAATATTCTGATAGAAATCGTTGATTTTTACGTATACATTTCACTTTAATTATGAAATTCAATATATAATAGCATTGTAATATATGTACAATAAAAAACATTAATAGTGGTAAATCTGACAAATAAAAATTTCTTTTTATTTTATATTTGAAGAATTCCATAAGCTTAATCGTAGGCTAAATTTAATTTGTTACAGCCCTTCTACAGCTTTGGGATAGCCTATAGGACAATCCCTATAAAGAGAATGACCTCAGACTGCTGTGTGCTATCTTTCAATTACATATAACTCAAAATAAAATCAAAACATTTGTCAGATGTGCTAATTTTAAAGCAGTGAGTGCCAAAACGTTCATTGCACATTTTGATTTTTGATGGTTTTTAGAGATTTTTTTTTCTTCGAGTTATATTCTAATAGTAAATTTTGCATATTTTTTTGTTTCTAATAATTAATTAATATTATTTAATATATTCATTCATTTTCCATAAATATATTAGCTTGTATCATTTTTACTTATTTTCGTTAAAATGTAAAGAAAGCAAGAATTATATCTTATGTCGCGTGCTTGTTTACGGTTCTCGAATCATTTCTCGTTCTGTTTTGAAACCAAAGATATTTAGACAGGATTCATTAAGCTTCGTGTTCCTCGAACAGAGCAGTGAAATTGTAAACATTAGCCTCTCTGTCTGATTGTGTAGGTTGGAGAAGGCAGGAGTAATCTTACGATATCACGCAAGATAACAGCCATCCAATTTTAGAACGTAACGTTTTTATCACTCGACAGAAAATAATGGAAAAACGATTCCTTAATAGAATTCTCCTATCTCGTCGGTTGTTTCATAATATAAAAACAAAAATATACATCGAAAACCAGTTACAATATGCCTTCGTGTTTTTTTTTCGCCATTTTAATTAGCCATGGAGTATATGTGAGCTGTGAGAACAAAACTGTTGTAGCCATCACGAAATTAGGTGGTGGGCACTTTTCCCATGGTGCTACAATTAGTCCCAACGTAGCTACACCCGGACTAGATCCGTTTCACTTAAATTAAAATTGTATATATATATATATAGTTTTCTTTTCTTTATTTATTTTCAAATATGTGTTCTAATTAATTTATTAAATTTACTGAATCTCTATATTTGTCCCGAAATTCTAATCTAAAATCATCTTTTTATGATTACACATGTAGAATACTGATAAGCATATTTCAATCTTTTGTGTTAATTTACAATTTTTTTTCAATTTATTTTTCGGACAATATTCCTGCCTTATTGCAAGATTTCTTCAGTAATTCCAAAACTTAATTTTGAAAATACAATTAATGACTTCCCTCAAAGTTTAACGATCAACAAGATTTTATTCAAGATATTAAGAATTGAGACTAGTCAAAATGATGCAGTTTTAATCCTTAAAACAAAAAATGATTTTGCTGACTTCTTAAAAATACTTTTGTAGCTGTTAATATGAATTACTTTAAGGACGTCATTCAAAGAATCAAAGGGTTTGATCTTCATTAGTGAAGGTCAGCCCTTCAACCAGCTCCATCTTCAAAGGGCGAAATAGACCATGTATCTGTACACCTTACTTCTCTTTAATTAATTAATTTAATTAATTCCTTAATTAATTAATATTAAATCTTTTGAAATAAATAATCCTTCTTATTATACATGCTCACCATGAGATAGTTGATGAAGTAACTGACCAATTAAAAACACTTAACAGTTTGCTTAGAATGAAGTTGAAAATTAATACAAGTGTTGTAACATAGCATAGTGATGATTCCTGGATTCGTTGTAATTGGCCTAATTCCATCAAATGTAATTGGAAAGATCAATTAGCATCAGGTATTTCCTGAAGCCGGATGGAGATACCTCTTATTTATAACTGGCAGCGCACGGCTACGGAATTCGGACGAGATTTTATCTCTGTTATTTCTCCTCAACGGTCCTCATATAAATAAGGTACACGATGTTGGCTCAGTTCAAATATGGTTTAACAAATCGGAAACATTTGACTGTTAGATATATGAGTTTTATTATTACCATATCACAATTAGTTGTATTATAATAATATAGTCATGAAGTAAAATTATTTATACTATACTATTTCGCTAGTGATGATGAGAATTGTCGCAGGAATAACATGTTCCCATATAATAGTAAAATATACGTTTGAATTGAAAAATATCGAATTATCCTTTATTAACTCTGAAAAAATTAGGTTATTTATAAGTTTAATGGGAGCAAGGAGGCTCTGTGGTAACAAACGATGCTACTAACTTCAGGGGTTAGAGTCTGGCTGGGCACTGCTACACTGTAGCCGTGAGTCAACCTTGTGGATCCTGGAGCCTTCCTGGGGTCCACTCAGCCTCATAAATTGAGTAAAAATCTGGCGGTCGAGCGTAATTCTAACCAAATCACCTCCTTGCACAACCGTTGGTATAGTAACTCCTTAGTAATTCCTTACAAAGTACTGCGTCCTTTACCCTTCATGGGTTATAGTGCCAAAGATTTTAATTTTTAGCTTTAATAAGTTTAATAAAAAATTCAAGCAAAGAACATTCTCTTAATTGGTCTTGTTAGAGTGGAGTCTGATTTTGTAACAAATCAGAAGCTTTACCTCCTGCACTTAAGAGGCGGCGTTTGCATATTATATATCTATATTATATTATCATTAATATTTATTTATTTTATAAATAACTAGCAGACCCTGCAATGCTTCGCTATTGATACAATTGGAGATGTATATGGGTTAATTCAGGGATAGAGCAGTAGTAAGGCACTGTTTTATTAACTCAAGGACACGGGTTCGAATCCGGATGTGACACATAATTATTTATTCTGTTAGTGTATTTGTGAGTCAACTCTTTGGTTTTTAAGCCGTCCGAGGTCGACCCAACCTAATAAAGTGCTTACACTTAATTAGGAAAAAATTTGGTGGTTGAATGTGATTCCGGCTAAATCACCTACTTGCACAAACCGTTGGTCAAGAACAGTACTTCCTTACATAGTACTGAACCCCTGACCCTTCATAAATTAATTGAAAGGTTGACGTCAATTAATATATCGATTACTTACTTCACAGTGGTGTTAAGTTCATTTTCGCTTACTTCACAAATAATACAATTACTGTCCTCTATTCTGGGAAAATTACAGCTTTTTAATTAATTTTTCTAAAAGAGAGAACCTTTAATTGTATTTTTCGTAAAGTTAGTGAAAATATACTCGACTCCACTGTAAAGTAAGACGTCGATATTTAGTTGAAATTAAACAAACACTATCATGATTGAATTAATGTTTTATTATATCTATAAAAACAATATATAATAAAATATATGGTTACATTATATAATATAAATGGGTAATTATAATATCTGGTTTCTCTATACGCTTTACACTCTGTATACCACGATTTTTTTTTTAAGTTAAAAAGGTACCATGACGAAAAACATCAGGAAACCGCTGGTGTAGACTATGAGCATTTTTTAATCTTGAATACAAAAATAGCACTTTACACTAAGTGAAAACATGTACTGTAACTTACCATAACGATTAATCAGAAACTTGGTTTAATATGTCAGCTTGCTATTCATGTAAGTTTCAATTCTAAAGTCTAATGGATGTGGAAGGAGATGCCTGGTGTGGAGGATAAGGCACTCGATGTCAAGCGGAAGAAAAAGGCTGGCCTAGTTACAGAAGAATTCCTTTCCAGGCCAATAGATTTTCTTTAATGCTCACCTATTCGAGCTAAGACTCCAGGCTCCACAAACTGGCCATGGGGACTTACGTAGGATTGGTTGTAAATTTGATCAGGTCCTAACAATGTACATTCTCTTGACAGAATGTATCGGCGATAATGTATATTCTGTTCTCATATGGAAACTTACATAATAGATTTTGTAGTGTATCTTTAAAATATACCAATACTAAATTTTGAAAAAAAAAACTCTATTTTCAAATAAATGAATAGCAATTCTGGAAATTAACTTTTTAATTTCTTTAATTTATTACCTCTTAAACTTCAATAACTCTTTACATACCACATTTTACTCATCAATATATTAAAGATAATGTAAATAAGATAATATATAATATAATCTAGCTTATTATACTTTCATATAATACAATACAAGTGAAGTATAAAATAATTTAGTATATATTAAACAAAAAAAAAAAAACTGTAACTAAATGACATCGTCTACTTTTTATTGTATATGTAAGTATGTTTTGTGATTGATGTGCACTAACCTTTTTTTTTTTTTTTTTTAATTTAAGTGTTTCGACCACTCGGGCCATTTACACTTGATTTACACATTCGATTACAATTGGCATGTTCATACAGTAGAAATACAAATACAATTGAAATTACAAGATGAGAAATCTACATACATGACATAAATTTACATACATACAT
>NW_027112549.1:315434-317993 GCF_000696795.3 Halyomorpha halys
TTCTAGGATATCGGACTGTAACTGAACCAGGTTGTCTCTAGTACTCCTCCCTTTTCTGAACCCACTCTGCCATGCTGGAAGTACGTTTTTAGCTTCCAAATACCATGTTAGTCTATGAGAAATAAGTTTTTCCATCAATTTGCAGATAGATGAGGTTAGGGTTATAGGTCTATAACTATTAACATCCGTGCACTAACCTTACAATGCTAAAAAAGAACCTGCAACCTTTGACTGCTCGGTTTTTATTTGTTACAGGAGGTTTTAAAAACGAAAAAAAACATTTGATGTTAAAGGTTATTTTATCAGTACAAATAAAGCGGGAGATTTTTTTTTTTTATAGACTATTATATACATTTCGAATGAAATACCAAGAACAATCGCTGCAATGGCTATTATAAAATAGCCTAAATAATATTTGAAACATAAAATTCAGAAATGAAGGAGAAATTTTTGTTTGAAATTTAATCTTAAATATATAAATGTAAAAAATAAAATATATACTATAATATATGGTTATAGGAAAAACATATTTAAAATATGTAAAATAAAATTAGTTAAAAATTAATAAAAACATAACGAAACGTTCTAAGGAAGCATAAACATGTACATAGAGGTTGTAGAAAAATATATAAAAACCCCCGTCCCTACTAATTATGTTTCTTCAAAAGCCGATACAATTATTCATTGTTTTATTTTAAATAAATTTTTTGTTTATTTAGTGATAATAAATTATAATTTAAATTATACAGTGCATTATTTAAACGTTTTAGCAGTTTTTCTTTATAGACATCGTTGACCGTGGCTTGGACTCAACGTAAAACATTAGGATTTCTGTCTTAGGTGATCTCTCCCTGTTTCGTGGCGGTATTATAAATACCCAATTCAGATTTTAGGTCATATAGGTCATTGACGTATGAGTCCTATGATCTCCATGATTAAGATTTACCAAGAATAACCTAATTATAACACATTTCTCCTATTTTAAGCAACGTGTTAATATTAAGTACTATTTAAATAAAACAGGACTTTTGATATTTTTAATTACTTACTTGATATTCAATTTTTTTCTGCATGGAAAAAAATTGAATAATTTAAAATATATTTAATAATGAATTGTCAAAGCTCAATCCATTAGTTCTCGATTGAATCTTGCTTAGTTAGACATCGGCTGTTTATATAGCATGATTGAGGTCTGATTGATATTTAGAATTTAATTACCGCCCTAGGAACCGACTACCAACGATGGTGAAAAATATTTTTATCCATTACTAAGACTTTTTTATAGAAACATCAATTGGTTATTTTTCATTTAAAAAATTATCATCTCTCTCAGTTATTTCTCTTGGACAATAATATTGTGACCTAGATCCAGCACGACCGAAACTCTTCCAATCTTCTCAAACCAAAGAGAAGCACGTTCTTCAGCGGTTCTCCTTATCTTCTCCCACAGACATTAACACAGCGATAATAAGAATCTTAGAGCTACTGTTTTAAAAACAATCTATAATGGAAAGAATCAAGACATAGCATCGCATTTTTGAAAAATGTTTGTTCTTTCTGTACCCTTATATTAATTAAAAAGTTACTATTATGGGGTGACTTTGGAGAAAAAATAATAAATGAGAGATAAAACTTGGGATTATCTAGTAAAGTCTACGTTAAAATGGAGTCACTTGGGTGTGAATTTGATAAACTAGCAAATACCAAACAATTATTTTTTCTTGAAAACGTAATTCTTTCTGAATATTTCAAGCTGTGGCTCGGATCGATATTAATAATTGAACTATAAAAATAAATTTAAGTTGTCGTGAAGTGTGAGTTTGATCATATAAGTACGATATGTTTTTATTTGAAAATCCAAAGAGAGCAATGCCAATCTAACTCCTTCACTATAGTTTCTATTACCAAATAGGAGCAAAAAACAAACGGTTTTAAAACCCAACGTGGTATAACCTTAAGTGGCATAAGGGTTCCCTGAAATATTATTTTACTGAAATGAGGTTTCCTTTAATTTACAAAAAGTGCTCTCAAAGTGATAGGAAATCAGTGACAGTGCAATGGCTTCACATGTATAGACATCTAATAAAACATTAATTAAAATTCTGTATTAAATAAACTTGAAATGTATTTCAATATGAATAAATTTGCACTGAGACAGTTAAAGCAATGAGAATTATAGAGTTTATGACAAGTAGAACAGTATAACTTTGCCATATTAAACTTTTTTCCGAGATCATCTACAGAGAAACACTTTAATCAAAAAGCAGTGCTTGAATTGTGTGGAAAATTGCTTATTATTCTTATATTACATAGGTACAGTCAGTAAATTACATAGGTGCAGTCATTAAATATTAAAATACATAAAAGTAATTCATGAATTTTTCCGTTCTATTATTTACCTATACATCTAAATCTTATTCTCCCTCTGTATAATAAATATTTTTTTTTTATATTTCCACAAGTTTTTTTAATTTATTGATAGATATTACAATCTGCCACACAGTTGTGGGCAATAGGTAATAGTGATGAATGATCTCATACATACTAAAATAAAAAATT